>NC_084621.1:38329477-38411977 GCF_033978795.1 Nerophis ophidion | reverse complement strand
GCAAACATCACTTCACAAACTCTTTACTTCCACAATTCTCTAAAATATTAGAAAAACTATTCAATAACAGGTTAGATGCATTTATAGAAAAACATAATTTACTCCCTGACTGTCAATATGGGTTTAGATCAAACAGATCTACATCAATGGCAATCATTGAAACAATAGAGGAAATCACAAATGCCATAGACAAGAAACAATATGCAATGGGAATATTTATTGATCTAAAAAAAGCATTTGACACAATTAACCATGATATATTAATCAATAAAATGGAAAAGTATGGAATCAGGGGAGTTGTACTAGACTGGCTTAAAAGTTACTTAAATAAGAGACAACAGTTTGTGAAGTTGGGGAATTGCTGTTCATCGTGTTTGGACATTGCTTGTGGTGTCCCCCAGGGGTCAGTGTTGGGGCCAAAATTGTTCATCCTGTATATCAATGATATCTGTAAAGTGTCTACATTATTGAAATTAGTGTTATTTGCTGATGACACTAATATTTTTTGTTCAGGGGATGATTTAAATCAATTACAGGAAGTCATTATGGAAGAAATGAGTAAACTAAAAGCTTGGTTTGACTATAATAAATTGTCATTAAACCTGACTAAGACTAAGTTAATGCTGTTTGGAAAGAGGACACGTGAAACAAGGGTACAGATACAAATAGATGGGGTGGATATTGAAAGGGTTTTTGAAATAAAATTCCTTGGAGTTACAATTGACTATCAAATTAACTGGAAACCACATATAAAACATGTACAGTCTAAGCTGTCAAGAAGCAACTCAGTAATAAATAAAGCAAAGCAGGTTCTAGATCACAAATCACTCCACATTCTCTACTGTTCATTAGTTTTACCATATTTAACCTACTGTGTGGAAGTCTGGGGGAATAATTATAAAAGCTCATTAAACTCAATAACTATACTTCAGAAAAGAGCTGTACGTATCATCAACAATGTGGGATATCTGGACCATACTCATTCACTATTCTTACAGTCAAAAATATTGAAATTTAATGATATTATTTTGTATCAAACTGCACAAATAATGTATAAAGCCAAAATAAATAAACTCCCAGGAAACATTCAAAAATTGTTCAGCACACGAGAGGGGGATTATAATTTAAGGGGAAATTTTAATTTCAAAATGCTTAGTTATAGAACGACCATCAAAAGTTTTTGTATTTCAATCTGTGGAGTGAAACTATGGAATGGTTTGAATGTGGAGTTAAAGCAATGTCCAAACATAAACCAGTTTAAAAAGAAGTTTAGGTACATGGTATTCCAGAGGTACAGACATGAAGAAGGGCTTTGATATTGGGTTTCTTGTGTTACAAAAGAGTTAGGGGCTGCCCATTGAGGCACTGGTACTGCTGTTTTTTTGTTTTGTTTTTTCATGATACTATTTCCATGAGCACTTGTGGTAACGGTGTGGCTATGTATGTGTGTAGTGTGCATATGTATGTATATATTTATCATTTATTTATATACAAGCTCATTAAGTTTGTAAATAGAGTGAACAAGGAAGTTCGAGCTCAGAGTAATTTATGATTTAAAGAAAAGGGGTGGGATTAAATAAGTGTATACTTCTTCTCACTCCTTTTCAAATATGTAAAAAAAATAAAATAAAAAAAAAAAAAAAAGCTTATGAGATGTGTTGCAAGTGTATTGTTCTTTTTTTTTAACTTTTTATAAATGTCTAATGATAATGTCAATGAGGGATTTTTAATCACTGCTATGCTGAAATTATAACTAATATTGATACTATTGTTGATAATATTCATTTTTGTTTCACTACTTTTGGTTTGTTCTGTGTCGTGTTTGTGTCTCCTCAATTGCTCTGTTTATTGCAGTTCTGAGTGTTGCTGGGTCAGGTATGGTTTTGGAATTGGATTGCATTTTTATGGTATTGCTGTGTATTGGTTTGTTGGATTGATAAAAAAAAATTAAATACAAATTAAATAAAATTAAAAAAAAAATGATTAAAAAAAAATTAGAATCGATTCTGAATCGCACAATGTGAGAATCGCGATTCGTATTCCAATCGTTTTTTTCCCACACCCCCTAATATATATATATATATATATATATATATATATATATATATATATATATATATATATATATATATATATATATATGTATGTATGTATGTATGTATGTATGTATGTATGTATATATATATATACACATTACACACACACACATACATATCTTTCCTTGGCTTTGGACTTTACTCAATAGCTGCATGGCATAAAATCATTATTGCTGCATTAACGATACACTTAACCCTGACATGTGACAAAAAACTAAGCATTCTTGGACATTAACATTCGGAATGGATTCATTATGTTTGTTATATAAACCGTGTTCAGTAATGTTCATTTTTTCTGATTTTGCACTGATCGTGTGACATGTAAACTGTGTCATAGATCATGTGACCTTTATCAAGCAGGACAGGATTAACTCCCAAGCCAAGGACGGAAAAAACAAGGGTATTGTTACTGCCCTGTCTGTGTGTGTGTGTGTGTGTGTGTGTGTGTGTGTGTGTGTGTGTGTGTGTGTGAGCGTGCATGCATGCGTGCGTGCGTGCGTGCGCGCGTGTGCGTGCGTGTGAGCAGTAAGGAGACCATCTGTGCACGATAACCCCGGTCCAAAACAAGTGATGGACTGCTTGCCTTGATGCAGACTAGCAGGAGTACAAGGTGCTTCATTGTGACGCCCATATTTAGATACTGTGAAACATCTAGCTAAATCAAATCTAAATCCTCTAATCCAGGTTTAAACATTTCACGCTGGAAAGGAAAAGAAACATAAATTGCGGAAAGAGTTTGAGGGGAGTATTTTGCAGAAACAAGTGCATAATGGTATGGAATGGAGAACCTCTGTCATTTTCTCTTTAACTCTCAGGGTATAGTGAGGGCTTTTTTGTCTTTTGAGGTAACTTTTTTGCTCTATTTCTGGCCATAACTTTGCTTGTGTTAATCTGAAGGGATTTTTTCATGTTTAATTCTAATATCATCATTTCAAATACTTTTTATTTTCAATAATACGCTAAGAATTATTTTTTTTAGCGCAGTAAAATAGCTAAAGGACGAAATGTCTTTAGGGAGTTGAATGTATAAAAACTAGGGCTGTGAAATGGTAAATGGGTTTTACTTGTATAGTGTTTTCTACCTTCAAGGTACTCAAAGCGCTTTAAAACTATTTCCACATTCACCCATTCACACACGGATGGCAGGAGCTGCCATGCAAGGCCCTAACCACGACTCATCAGGAGCAAGGGTGAAATGTCTTGCTCAAGGACACAACGGACGTGAGTAGGGTAGTAGAAGCTGGGGATCGAACCAGGAAGCCTCAGGTTGCTGCCCCTCTCCCAACCACGCCACGCCGTCCCCCAACGTCAAAATTAACGAGTTAACCATGTGATTAATCACATAAATATCCCATTAAACATGTACACACTTAGATTAATCATGCATTTTATTTTGACTGTACAAGCTATTTTACCGTTACCGCTATACGGTCAGTGATCAGATCAATGCATATGGCAAAAATGAATGAGGAGGCACATTTCACTCTAAAATACAGCCTTAAAGAACTTTAGATGAAATTGTTACCACGTTTTTACCAATTTTAACAATGTGTTACATGGCCTCTCCTTTCAATAACACTAAGTAAACATTTGGGAACTGAGGAGAACAATTTTTGAAGTTTTACAGGTGGAATTCTTTCCCATTGTTGCTTGATGTACAGCTTAAGTTCTTCAACAGTCCGGGGTCTCCGTTGTGGTATTTTAGGCTTCATATTGCGCCACACATTTTCAATGGGAGACAGGT
Source organism: Nerophis ophidion (assembly GCF_033978795.1). Taxonomy (NCBI): domain Eukaryota; kingdom Metazoa; phylum Chordata; class Actinopteri; order Syngnathiformes; family Syngnathidae; genus Nerophis; species Nerophis ophidion. The sequence continues at coordinate 38,408,137 of NC_084621.1, read as the reverse complement.
GCGGACTACAGGTAAACCAGTCTAGTACCCACACTCTTTTGCTATGAAGCCACGCTGTTGTAACACGTGGCTTGGCATTGTCTTGCTGAAATAAGCTGGGGCGTCTTTGATAACGTTACTCAAACGGCAACATACTGTATGTTGCTCCAAAACCTGTACGTACCTTCAGCATTAATGGTGCCTTCAGAGATGTATAAGTTACCCATGTCATGGGCAATAATACACCCCCATACCATCACAGGTGCTGGCTTTTGAACTTTGCGCCTATAACAATCTGGATGGTTCTTTTCCTCGTGTTTCCAGAGGACACAACGTCCACAGTTTCCAAAAGCAAATTGAAATGTGGACTCATCGGACCACAGAACACTTTTCTACTTTGCATCAGTCCATCTTAGATGAGCTCGGGCCTAGCGAATCCGGCAGCGTTTTTAGGTGTTGTTGATAAATGGCTTTCACCTTGCATAGTAGAGTTTAACTAGCACGACAAACTGTAGTTACTAACAGTGGTTTTCTGAAGTGTTCCTGAGCCCATGTGGTGATATCCTTTCCATATTGATGTCGCTTTTTGACGCAGAACCGCTTGAGGAATCCAAGGTTCGTAATATCATTGCTTAAGTGCAGTGATTTCGCCAGATTCTCTGAACCTTTTGATGGTATTACAGACCGTAGATGATGAAATGCCTAAATTCCTTGCAATAGCTTGTTGAGAAATGTGAATCTTAAACTGTTCGACAATTTGTACACGTATTTGTTCACAAAGTGGTGACCCTCGCCCTATCCTTGTTTGTGAATGAATGAGCATTTCATGGAAGCTGCTCTGGTACCCAATCATGGCACCCACCTGTTCCCAATTAGCATGTTCACCTGTGGGATGTTCCAAATAAGTGTTTGATGAGCATTAATCAATGTTCTCAGTCTTTTTTGCCACTTGTGCTGGCTTTTTTGAAACATGTTGCAGGCATCAACTTCCAATTGAGCTAATATTTAACAAAAATAATGTCTTCCAGTTTGGACGTTAAGTATCTTGTCATTGCAGCCCATTCAATTGAATATAGGTTGAAAAAGATTGTATTCTGTTTTTATTTTCGATTTACAACATTTGACAACCAAATAATTAAACAAGGCGACTCTGTCAAGAATCTAGCTATTATCTTCGACCCAACTCTTTCCTTTAAGTCACACATTAAAAGCGTTACTAAAACGGCCTTCTTTCATCTCCGTAATATCGCTAAAATTCGCTCCATTTTGTCCACTAACGACGCGGAGATCATTATCCATGCGTTTGTTACGTCTCGTCTCGACTACTGTAACGTATTATTTTCGGGTCTCCCCAGGTCTAGCATTAAACGATTACAGTTGGTACAAAACGCGGCTGCTAGACTTTTGACAAGAACAAGAAAGTTTGATCACATTACGCCTGTACTGGCTCACCTGCACTGGCTTCCTGTGCACTTAAGATGTGACTTTAAGGTTTTACTACTTACGTATAAAATATTGCAAGGTTTAGCTCCATCCTATCTTGCCGATTGTATTGTACCACCTGTCCCGGCAAGAAATCTGCGTTCAAAGGACTCTGGCTTATTAGTGATTCCTAAAGCCCAAAAAGTCTGCGGGCTATAGAGCGTTTTCCGTTCGGGCTCCAGTACTCTGGAATGCCCTCCCGGTAACAGTTCGAGATGCTACCTCAGTAGAAGCATTTAATTCTCAACTTAAAACTCATTTGTATACTCTAGCCTTTAAATAGACCTCCTTTTTAGACCAGTTGATCTGCCGCTTCCTTTCTTTTTCTCCTCTGTCCCCCCCTCCCTTGTGGAGGGGGTCCGGTCCGATGGCCATGGATGAAGTACTGGCTGTTCAGAGTTGGGACCCAGGATGGACCGCTCGTCGGGACCCAGGATGGACCGCTGGCCTGGGTATCGGTTGGGGACATCTCTACGCTGCTGATCTGACTCCGCTTGGGACGGTTTCCTGCTGCTGTCTTGGATCCTCTTTGAACTGTCCTTTGAGACATTTGTGATGTAGGGCTACATAAATAAACATTGATTGATTGATACTGGTCACATTTGGTTATTTTCTGTTCTAACATACTTCTATATACACTTCTGTTGAAATGTAATAAACACTTATTCTTCTGTTGTTTGGACACTTCACAACAGTTTTGGGCGATACTACAAACTTAGGTACTGATCCCATACCAAGTAGTTACACGAGCAGTATTGGGCATACCAATGCTGATACTGATACTTCCAATCTTCAAGATAGTTAAGAGATACCATTTTTTATCATAATTATATTCTAACAAAAACACAGGATGATGGTGTAACAATATCAATTACTTTTTTTTTTAATTATTTGCTAAAATACCATATTTTCTTGAATTGCTGCAGGGCATATAGTATGCGCCTGCCTTGAATTACTACCGGGTCAAACTCGCTTCCCAAAATAATTAGCGCATGCTTAGTATTACCGTCTGGTCAAACTCGTGACGTCACGAGTGACACTTCCTCTGTCATCATTTTCAAAAAGGAGGAGGCTGATTTCAATACCGGTAATTTAAAATCGCATGAAGGGAAAAGATTAAGAGATATTCAGTAGGATTTAAAGTCCAAGCTTACATCACACTCAAATTTTTACTGCATGCCTTTGGTAAGTGCCGTTTTGAGAAGAGGTTTTAAAATAATTAGCGCATGCTTACTTTTACCGCATGCCTTTGGTAAGCGCAGGAGTGACAAGAGGTTTTAAATTAATTAGAGCCCCGGCGGCAATTCAAGGAAATACGGTGTGCTCTGATTTAAATCCTATGGTTTTTGCCCTTCAAGCTATCCTGTCTCCAAAGGCTTACAGTATTTCCAGCGCTTGTAATCAGTAACAAAAATGACAAAAGATTATTTGCTAGTAAAAAATATTGATCCAATCATTGTAGTATTGACCATATACTAATACTATACTTGGTATAATAACTGTCGAAATTTGTATCGATTCGCCCATCACTGTTTACATTCATTCAGGAGCTTTCGCTTAGCGGTTAGTATATCCTCCTACGGTGTGTAGTGTAGCATGTTTAGCTTGTCCTTGTCCTCCTTGGATGATATTTGTAAGAAACATAGTTTACTGCCGTCATGGAGGCGAGGGATACTGAATACTGTAAAAATTGGCTTTGCACTGTTGAGGGACGTTAGCCGCTAGCAAAGACTCTACGTTGCATTTGAAGATGAGTTTGTTTGCTTGTCGCTGTTAAATTTGTGGGACATAGCTAGAATGTGTCATGAACATGTATTATCACAATATACTGATAGTATTAAAAGCTCCATTGTTAGCTACATTTAATGCATGTTCATGTTGTGTATTCTTTATATTGTGCAATTAAATTCAAAGGGTTAATGCAACTGGGATAGTCTCCAGTCCACCCGCGACCCTGACAGGGACAAGCGGTAGGAAATGGATGGATGGATGGATAAAAAACATGACATGTTTGCTATTTTTATTTAACACTAAAGGTTTATTAAGAGATTTTAGCAAAACATTTTTACACACTTTTATCTCCCTGAGCACTTTTTTCGTCCTTTAGCTACACTATCGCTATTGAATTCAATAAATATTTGGTCATACTTTCTTTACGCCATGCCATAGTGGTTGAAAAAAAGAGATCCATCCATCCATCCATCATCTTCCGCTTATCCGAGGTCGGGTCGCGGGGGCAGCAGCCTAAGCAGGGAAGCCCAGACTTCCCTATCTCCAGCCACTTCGTCTAGCTCTTCCCGGGGGATCCCGAGGCGTTCCCAGGCCAGCCGGGAGACATAGTCTTTCCAACGTGTCCTGGGTCTTCCCCGTGGCCTCCTACCAGCTGGACGTGCCCTAAACACATCCCTAGGGAGGCGTTCGGGTGGCATCCTGACCAGATGCCCGAACCACCTCATCTGGCTCCTCTCGATGTGGAGGAGCAGCGGCTTTACGTTGAGCTCCTCCCGGATGGCAGAGCTTCTCACCCTATCTCTAAGGGAGAGCCCCGCCACCCGGCGGAGGAAACTCATTTCGGCCGCTTGTACCCGTGATCTTATCCTTTCGGTCATGACCCAAAGCTCATGACCATAGGTGAGGATGGGAACGTAGATCGACCGGTAAATTGAGAGCTTTGCCTTCCGGCTCAGCTCCTTCTTCACCACAACGGATCGATACAACGTCCGCATTACTGAAGACACCGCACCGATCCGCCTGTCGATCTCACGATCCACTCTTCCCCCACTCGTGAACAAGACTCCTAGGTACTTGAACTCCTCCACTTGGGGCAGGGTCTCCTCCCCAACCCGGAGATGGCACTCCACCCTTTTCCGGGCGAGAACCATGGACTCGGACTTGGAGGTGCTGATTCTCATTCCGGTCGCTTCACACTCGGCTGCGAACCGATCCAGTGAGAGCTGAAGATCCCGGCCGGATGAAGCCATCAGGACTACATCATCTGCAAAAAGCAGAGACCTAATCCCGTGGCCACCAAACCGGAACCCCTCAACGCCTTGACTGCGCCTAGAAATTCTGTCCATAAAAGTTATGAACAGAATCGGTGACAAAGGACAGCCTTGGCGGAGTCCAACCTTCACTGGAAACGTGTCCGACTTACTGCCGGCAATGCGGACCAAGCTCTGACACTGGTCATACAGGGAGCGGACTGCCACAATAAGACATTCCGATACCCCATACTCTCCGAGCACTCCCCACAGGACTTCCCGAGGGACACGGTCGAATGCCTTCTCCAAGTCCACAAAGCACATGTAGACTGGTTGGGCAAACTCCCATGCACCCTCAAGAACCCTGCCGAGAGTATAGAGCTGGTCCACAGTTCCACGACCAGGACGAAAACCACACTGTTCCTCCTGAATCCGAGGTTCGACTATCCGGCGAAGCCTCCTCTCCAGTACACCTGAATAAACCTTACCGGGAAGGCTGAGGAGTGTGATCCCACGATAGTTGGAACACACCCTCCGGTCCCCCTTCTTAAAGAGAGGGACCACCACCCCGGTCTGCCAATCCAGAGGTACCGCCCCCGATGTCCACGCGATGCTGCAGAGTCTTGTCAACCAAGACAGCCCCACAGCATCCAGAGCCTTAAGGAACTCCGGGCGGATCTCATCCACCCCCGGGGCCTTGCCGCCGAGGAGCTTTTTAACTACCTCAGCGACCTCAGCCCCAGAAATAGGAGAGTCCACTACAGATTCCCCAGGCACCGCTTCCTCAAAGAAAGACGTGTTGGTGGGATTGAGGAGGTCTTCGAAGTATTCCCTCCACCGATCCACAACATCCGCAGTCGAAGTCAGCAGAACACCATCCGCACCATACACGGTGTTGATAGTGCACTGCTTCCCCTTCCTGAGGCGCCGTATGGTGGTCCGGAATCACTTCGAAGCCGTCCGGAAGTCGTTTTCCATGGCTTCCCCGAACTCCTCCCATGTCCGAGTTTTTGCCTCCGCGACCGCTAAAGCTGCACACCGCTTGGCCCGTCGGTACCCGTCCACTGCCTCCGGAGTCCTATGAGCCAAAAGAAGCCGATAGGACTCCTTCTTCAGCTTGACGGCATCCCTCACTGCTGGTGTCCACCAACGGGTTCTGGGATTACCGCCACGACAGGCACCAACAACCTTGCGGCCACAGCTCCAATCAGCCGCCTCGACAATAGAGGTTCGGAACATGGTCCACTCGGACTCAATGTCCCGCACCTCCCTCGTGACATGTTCAAAGTTCTCCCGGAGGTGTGAATTGAAACTCTCTCTGACAGGAGACTCTGCCAGACGTTCCCAGCAGACCCTCACAATGCGCTTGGGCCTGCCAGGTCTGTCCGGCATCCTCCCCCACCATCGCAGCCAACTCACCACCAGGTGGTGATCAGTAGAAAGCTCCGCCCCTCTCTTCACCCGAGTGTCCAAAACATAAGGCCGCAAATCCGATGACACAACTACAAAGTCGATCATGGAACTGCGGCCTAGGGTGTCCTGGTGCCAAGTGCACATATGGACACCCTTATGTTTGAACATGGTGTTTGTTATCGACAAACTGTGACGAGCACAAAAGTCCAATAACAAAACACCACTCGGGTTTAGATCCGGGCGACCATTCTTCCCAATCACGCCTCTCCAGGTTTCACTGTCGTTGCCAACATGAGCGTTGAAGTCTCCCAGTAGGACAAGGGAATCACCCGGAGGAGCACTTTCCAGTACTCCCTCGAGTGTACCCAAAAAGGGTGGGTATTCTGAACTGCTGTTTGGTGCGTAAGCACAAACAACAGTCAGGACCCGTCCCCCCACCCGAAGGCGAAGGGAAGCTACCCTCTCGTCCACTGGGTTGAACTCCAACGTGCAGGCTTTGAGCCGGGGGGCAACGAGAATTGCCACCCCAGCCCGTCGCCTCTCACTGCCGGCAACGCCAGAGTGGAAGAGGGTCCAGTCCCTCTCGAGAGAACTGGTTCCAGAGCCCTTGCTGTGCGTCGAGGTGAGTCTGACTATATCCAGCCCGAACTTCTCTACCTCACGCACTAGCTCAGGCTCCTTCCCCCCCAGTGAGGTGACGTTCCACGTCCCAAGAGCTAGCTTCTGTAGCCGAGGATCGGACCGCCAAGTGCCCTGCCTTCGGCTGCCGCCCAGCTCACAATGCACCCGACCTCTATGGCCCCTCCTATGAGTGGTGAGCCCATTGGAGGGATGACCCACGTTGCCTCTTCGGGCTGTGCCCGGCCGGGCCCCATGGGAACAGGCCCGACCACCAGGCGCTCGCCATCGTGCCCCAACTCCGGGCCTGGCTCCAGAGCGGGGCCCCGGTGACCCACGTCCGGGCGAGGGAAATCTGGGTTCATTTCGTTGTAATTCCATAGAAGTCTTTGAGCTGCTCTTTGTCTGATCACTCACCTAGGACCTGTTTGTCTTGGGAGACCCTACCAGGGGGCATGAAAACCCCCAGACAACATAGCTCCTAGGATCATTGGGACACGCAAACTCCTCTACCACGGTAAGGTAGCAGCTCAGAGAGGAGGAAAAAAGAGATAAAGAAGTAAAATACAGCACCATGTCATCAGTTTCTGATTTATTAAATTGTATAACAGTGCAAAATATTGCTCATTTATAGTGGTCTTTCTTGAACTATTTGGAAAAATATAACTAAAATAACTTAAAATAACTAAAAACTTGTTGAAAAATAAACAATTGATTTAAATATAAATAAAGATTTCTACACATAGAAGTAGTCATCAACTTAAAGCGCCCTCTTTGGGGATTGTAATAGAGGTCCATCTGGATTCATGAACTTAATTCTAAACATTTCTTCACAAAAAAACTAATCTTTAACATTTACGAAATATGTCCACAAAAAATCTAGCTGTCAACACTGAATATTGCATTGTTGTTTTTTTTCTTCTCAGTTTATGAACTTACATTCATATTTTGTTGATGTATTATTCAGTAAATATATTTCTAAAGGATTTTTAAATTGTTGCTATTTTTAGAGTATTTAAAAAAAATCTCACGTACCCCTTGGCATACCTTCAATTACCCCCAAGGGTACGCATACCCCCCTTTCAGAACCACTGCCATAGTGTATCTTATTAGGCGTACTGTATGCCGTAGTTGCAGCCTAATGTAGATATTTATTCGATTTAAACATGAAACTGTATCGCTCTGTATTGTTCACCTCGATAACATGCATCACTTTGTATGCTCTCACAACATGACAGCAAGGTAGAGTGAGCACAGGCGGCAGCCAAAAAGCATTTCCTTTGCAGCCAGAACAGACGGCGTCGATTTGGGCGACAAACAGGATTCATTTTGCCTCGTGGAGGAGATTATTCAAATGTTCAGTATGACTGCCAAAAAAAGCCCCGCTTGAAAATAATCATACTCTTGTGACAAGCACTGTATCCCTGGCGGTGGTGCAACGAGTGTAACCTCTGATAATTATGCTGAGAGCACACAAAAGTAATGACAGACCAAGTTTCCTCTTGAAGCAAGGATGCAAGTAGCGGTCAAATAGAAAATATAAGCCACTGTCCTCGGAGGTAATGCTTTGTGAAATATGCGGTTTTACCTTGGCGAACAGTGAACGACCATCACTACCACAGGGCAGCAGCACCTCAGGAGACGTGACTCTCCTGTGAGGCGTGTTTGGGATGCATGTGGCTTTTTTATCCCAAAATATGCCCATTTTTGCCTCATTGGAGCAAAATTCTAAATATTTAAGGCACAAAACAATCTCTCTTGCTCTGATACAAATGCATTCCTCTACCATGTGACTGTACTTTTGCCCTAGGCAAACAAGAGCAGGCTGCTTAATTGGCATGGACAGGCACGCACGCACGCACGCACGCACGCACGCACGCACGCACGCACGCACGCACGCACGCACGCACGCACGCACGCACACACACACACACACACACACACACACACACACACACACACACACACACACACACACACACACACACACACACACACACACACACACACACACACACACACACACAACATTAGGCATACCTGCACAATCTACAACAAGAGTCTGTTTCACATAAAATCTGCTGAGCTCAGTTATTTTAATAACACTGTCATAGAATAGTATAATATTAGCTTAAAAATGCAATTATGTTTGTGGTTTGCTACGATACATGACATAATATTGATTAGTACCTAGGAAAAGGTACCTTTCACATTTGAGAAAATTTGGTACCAATTCCCGGTACCCGTGAATCAAGTAAACAGTACAGATTTTCGGTACTTTTGCGTGTGCTATAAAATGTTAATTGTTTCATCATAAGATCTATTTTTCATGTAACATTTAAAAATAAGCTGATTATGATGACTGTGCTGTCCAGTTGTTATATCTTGATTTCTTACAATTTTGAGTCTCATTTCCAAGTGCTATATAGTGGACTTTGCATGTAATTGCAATTCCAAGACGTGAGATGGCAGTTGTGTACAGTACAGTGTTTTGCCTAGTTAGGAAGTAGTCTTTGCATTAAAGGTGCCATATGTAATAATTTCATGTTAAGTCATCATTAAATTGCCCTGATATGTCAAAAGGCATTAATAAATTATGTTCTTTTCGAACACCTCTATAACGGATAACGGTAGTTCAGCCGGGATATGCTCATTTCAAAATTTAAAACTTGTTAATTTCCTCCTTGACAGGTAAGTAAGGCATTTATGTTCTCTTTATACTTGTAATAAATGAACATGGACATTTTGTATGTAAACTATATTTTCCAATACAGTCTATGATCTTGTCTAACAAAGGTAGTATGTTCGAGCAACAAACGCTTAGTGTGCTGCTCAACTCCTAGTGTAATGCATAGTTAGCATGCTAGTTCGGTAAATGACACATCGACATATGGGCTAAAGAGGGAAATACATGCCCATTAGCCTGTATGTTGATGTGTCATCCAACTGACAGGGCAAACTATATTTTCGACAAATATAACCAATGTGGATATGAGTAGTGTCAGTACCTATTTCGTTGTCAGTCTGCTGATACGCTGAGGAAATGCGTTCCAACATTAGCACGGCTAATTGCGGTTTCTGGTACTGTATGTGCATCAGGCCAAATATCATAGAATAGAATAAAATAGATAAAAATTTACTTTATTGTCATTATATTTGCATATAACGAGATAAAAGACTCCAACTTAAGGTGCGGCAGGGGGAATAAATATGGTGTAAAATAAACACAAGAGGTAATAAAGGAAAAAACTAACAATTGAAATAAACAGACTACTATCCAATAAAAATAATAAGCAATCCTGTACAATATACAAAACAATATAGAGATACAAAATACTGTACAATATACAGAACAAGACGAGAGTACCAAAGTAATAAATAATCAGTGTCAGACGTATTGCACTCAAAGGGTAGTATTGCACAGTAGGGTATTAGGGTAGGATATTGTATAGGGGTGAATTATTATTATTATAGTTAGAGTTCAACATGGTGACAGCTCTTGGAAAGAAACTGTCTCTGAGCCTGTTTGTTCTGGCTCTGATGCAACTGTAGCGCCTGGCCGATGGTAGCAAGTCGAACAGGTGGAAGCCAGGGTGTGTGCTGTCTTTGGTGATGTTTGTTGCTTTCTTGAGGCAACGGGAGTTATGTAAATCCTTCAGGGAGAGCAGGGGGAAGCCGATGATTATTTGTGCAGACTTTATGACCCTCTGAATCGCCTGTTTGTCTGCTTCAGTGCAGCTGGCGTACCACACTGTTATGCAGTACGTCAGCGATAGAAGGTCACCATCAGCTGTCTCTCCAGTCTGTTCTTCCTCAGCACCCGCAGTAAGTGGAATCTCCGCTGGGCTTTCCGGATGACCGCAGTTGTATTTTGGGTCCAGGACAGGTCAGCAGATATGAGGGTGCCGAGGAACTTGAATGAGCTGACTCTCTCCACCTCCTCGCCGTTGATGTAGAGGGGGGCGGGGTCTGCAGTGTTTTTCATGAAGTCGAAGATGAGTTCCTTGGTTTTTGTGGTGTTCAGTGCCGGATTATTCACTGAACACCACGCTGATAGTTTCAGGACCTCGTCTCTGTACGCAGACTCATCCCCCCCTGTAATGGGACCCACCACCGTTGTGTCATCGGTGAACTTGATTATGGTGTTCTCCGAGTGGGCTGGACTTCAGTCATGGGTGTAGAGGGAATACAGCAAAGGGCTCAGCACACAGCCCTGTGGAGAGCCGATGCTGAGTGTGCGGGGGGAGGAGAGATAGGTGGCCGAGTTTTACTGTCTGAGGTCGGTTGGTCAGGAAGTCCTTAATCCAAAGACAGGTGGGTGAGGGGAGGTTTAAGTCCAGCAGTTTGGTGACCAGGAGGTCTGGAATGATGGTATTGAAGGCGGCTTTATAGTCAATGAAAAGCATCCTGACATAGCTCCCCCGGTGTTCCAGGTGGCTCAGTGTAGAGTGGAGAGCCATGGTTATGGCGTCATACGTGGATCTGTTTGCCCGGTAGGCAAACTTCTGTGGGTCTAGGGTGGGGGGGAGGCAGGCTCGGATGTGGATTACATATAATGATGTTCTACTTTGTGCATTGACATGGTAGTAGACTATATGGTTTATGCGTAACGTGGTTTTTGCGTAACGTGGGTCGGCTCATAGAATTGCACTGTGCACTGAAAAATTGGTAATGTGTGTATATAGGGACGGCGTGGCGCAGTGGGATAGTGGCTGTGCGCAACCCAAGGGTCACTGGTTCAAATCCCACCTAGAACCAACCTCGTCACGTCCGTTGTGTCCTGAGCAAGACACTTCACCCTTGCTCCTGATGGGTGCTGGTTGGCGCCTTGCATGGCAGCTCCCTCCATCAGTGTGTGAATGTGTGTGTGAATGGGTAAATGTGGAAGTAGTGTCAAAGCGCTTTGAGTACCTTGAAGGTAGAAAAGCGCAATACAAGTACAACCCATTTATCATTTATTTATTTATATGGAAGAGAATGCAGTGCGTCAGGTTGGATGCAACATGGAGTTATGCTGAACAAAATGTGGCGGTGATTTTACTATTGGCCTTGGCTTGCCATAAAAGTAGGCCTATGCGATATATAATATATTATTATATATAATTATTTTGATGGTGGTCTGTGCGGTCAAACTGGACATTTTAGCAGGGAAATGCCAACAATCTGTCCCGATTCCCGACGAAAATATTACTGTGTAACATTACAAATACATTCGGCTAATCGACATCAGTAAAATGTGGCATTATTACTTAGTAAACCCTCTTGCAAGAGGCATAAACAAGAGAAACCTACAGCGTAGGACTCGTCAATTGCCATTGGGAGTTCCGTGGAGTAGGATTGGGATTCGGCTGCGTAGCTGGCAACCTCAGTCATGGAGAGTGGGAGAGGACTACTGTGATTGCAGTAACATTTCTGGTCACATTATTACATATGGCACCTGTAAGTTAAATGTACCAGTCTTGTCTTTTGTTGTGCCCTACAAAGTGTGTGTACAGTAATTATTGCACCTATTACAAACTTGCGGCTTAATTGTAACATGCATCTTTAAAATCAGAGAGCATCTTAGCTGTTGTTTTCATTACCAAATTAGGTAAACAAAGTGTTGAAATTGCCATGTAAAATTATGTAAAATATGTATGTAGCAAATCCAATGTAAATTAGCATCAAGCTAGAGCATTTTGGAAAAGTTAAGAGCCTTACTGTACATTCGAGCATTATTATACAGCATACCTGCTTTGTTGGCATTGAAAATTACAACATTATCTGCAGCTTGGCTGAGTGCCACTTGAATACTTGTTTCCTCGCCAAGTGTTTGTGCTGAAGTTTAATCTGCAACCAGACCTGTGGGGCGGCATTAGCTCGGTTGGTAGAGCGGCTGTGCCAGCAACTTGAGGGTTGCAGGTTCGATGCCCGCTTCCGCCATCCTAGTCATTGCCGTTGGGTCCTTGGGCAAGACACTTTACCCACCTGCTCCCAGTGCCACCCACACTGGTTTAAATGTAACTTAGATATTGGGTTTCACTATGTAAAAGCGCTTTGAGTCACTAGAGAAAAGCACTATATAAATATAATTCACTTCACTTCACAGACCTGATGTCACAAGCGACCAAGGTATCGAAATATGGCCTTGTTGGATTTTACGTAAATCGTTACCCGGTGGTACCAACGGAATTTGGTCGGCGCCTAAAAAAAAGGACCGAATTCGGTACCCAACCCTACATCTGTATTACATATTTTGGGTGCATTGCTTAGTTGAAATATCAAAGATGCAGAAGAAATAATGTAAATGCAATTAATCCGTTCCAGGCAAACTAAATTATTAACACAAATAAATGACAATAACATCACTTCTACCTTTAATAATGACTCTCTGAAAAGAGAGCCACACCGACTGTCAGACTTAGTACTTTGTTTTTTACTCAAATTTAATCGTGTTCCTTATCAAAGTACTGGCAACTTTCATTGGCCCCATAGTGGGTTACTGTGCAGTCATACTCAATTAACCAAAAAATCTGTGTCACCAATAGAATGATACACAAATGCCATGGTATACAAAAATCAGGGCAAGTTTTGGGGAACATTTTTGTTGAAAACTAAATCCTGCAAAAAGTAGGGTGTGCGTATCAAGGCTGCAATAAATGTTTATTTTAAAAGCTGACTAGTTAATTATTGGTTTTTTTTTTCGATTAGTCGAATTGTTAAATGATTATTGCTTATTGCCTGCTTAATGTTACGACTGGTTGGCATAGTGATGCCAAATTGGTCCCTTCGTAGATGCGTCGGCATGAACACAGCAACAGTAATTATTTATTACACTTAACAAAAGCGGACTATGAACAAAAACACTGGAGCTAACAGACAAAAATAAACCAAGGGCGCTAGCATGAAAGCTAGGAATAGAAAATACAAAAACTATACTTGGCACGAAGCAAACAAAAGAGTAAACAAAAACATTCAGCATGAAAGCTGGAATATCGAGTGGCTTAGCGTAAGAGCTAGCGAGAAAATACATACGGGTAGTAGACAGTCGTGAATGTTGCTCGAAGGCAAATTAGAGTCCCAGAAAGAATAACGAAAAGGGACGGGCTTAAATAGGGGAGTAATCAAAAAGTGACAGGTGTGCAGAAACCGTGATTAGCAGGTGGGATCAATGAGGAACCATGGTGACTGACTAAACAGGAAGTAAGAGTGTAAAACAGTGATACAACAACTGGAAGTATAAACCATATGTGGTGATCCAAGTAGCGGATCGCAACACTTAATGCATTTTGAGATTGAAATTGAGTCCAGAACTTGATTTTAACAAATTTCTTAACCCTATTGTAATAAATTCAGGTGAAAGAAAAGGAACATATACTGGGAAACAGATCATTTAACTTTTTTTTTTTTTTAACAAACTAAAAAATAAATCAACAGACAAAGTGCAAGATGTAGACATGACATTCAGTGCAAAAAGTATTTTTTTTTATCCAATTCTGTTAGAATTACTCAGCTGCAAATATTTACATAAAAGTGTAAACATGAACATTCCTGGCAGTCTATCATTAAAATTGTATTAAACGACTTGTATAAAATAACAAATATTGGACGGTAAATTTCTATAATTTATGTTTTTTTGTACATAGAGCACCCTGCTCTCAGTTACAGTTGTGTGATATACATTTGGCCTATAATAAAGCTTTCAATATTGTTATATCGTGATAATGTTGATGACACAGTCTAATAGTGTGCCACAAATTTGACAGCGTCAAGCGAACAAACGGGTCTTCGCTAGCGAGCGAGCAGCTAACGGTTAACAATGTTATGGTTTATACACGTACCATTATCCCTGAAGGACGAGGGTTAGCTAAACCTGTGTCACTACACACCGAAGGAGGACACAATAAGCTATGCTAACTGCTAAGGTGGAGCTCTTGAATGTACACACAAGGTGGGTGGAACAACACAATAACGACAGTAATGATACCAAGTATAATAGTTGTATATGCTTGATACTACAAAGATGAGACCAATATTGTTATTTGTTTATAAAAAATCTTTGGTCAAATCAGAGCTAATGGTAGAAAATCATTTTAATATCTAATTGATATTGTTACATCGCCATCCTGTGTTTTTGTCTGATTATGATTGTGATTTATAATCTAATCATTCAATGAGCATTAGTATTATCTATACTGCCCCGGTAACTACTTGTTATTGAATCAATACCCGAATGTTGTAGTATCCCCCAAAACTAATGTAAAGTATCAGACAACAGAAGAATACTTGTGTATTACATTTGAACAGAAATGTAGATAGAAGTATGTTATAACAAAAATTAATCAGATATTAACAGTAAAGGGCAGCACGGTGCCTCATAATACGGAGGTCCTGGGTTCGATCCTGGGCTCGGGATCTTTGTGTGTGGAGTTTGCATGTTCTGCCTGTGACTTTGTGGGTTCCTTCGGGTACTCCGGCTTCCTCCCACCTCCAAAGACATGCACCTGGGGATAGGTTGATTGGCAACACTAAATAGGCCCTAGTGTGTGAATGTGAGTGTAAATGTTGTCTGTCTATCTGTGTTGGCCCTGCGATGAGGTGGCGATTTGTCCAGGGTGTACGCTGCCTTCCGCCCGATTGTAGCTGAGATAAGCCTCAGCACCCCCCGCGACCCCGAACGGGACAAGCGGTAAAAAATTGATAGATGGATGGATATTAAAGTTGTCCAGGTTGTAGCCCGCCTTCCGCCCGAATGCAGCTGAGATAGGCTCTAGCACCCACCGCGACCCCGAAAAAGGGACAAGCGGCATAATGGGATCAACAGTAAATCAACAAGCAGATTAATAATAATTTTAAGAAAAATATACAACCAGAAATGACGCAATATGTTACCTCAAATTAGGAGCCTTTGTAACACGTTTTGTAATAATTGTATTAATGCTTATTTATACCAAAATTGTATTGTGATATATATCGTTATTGCAAGAGGCTGCAATATATATCACAATATATATTTTAGAGTTATATGTCACCCATTTATACTCATAGTATGGATTACGTGACGTCATACGCAAATACGGTATTAGCTTTCACTGCTATGCTGATGACACCCAACTCTACATGCCCCTAAAGCTGACCAACACGCCGGACTGTAGTCAGTTGGAAGCGTGTCTTAATGAAATTAAACAATGGATGTCCGCTAACTTTTTGCAACTTAACGCCCAAAAAACGGAAATGCTGATTATCGGTCCTCATAGACACCGACCTCTATTTAATAATACAACTTTAACATTTGACAACCAAATAATAAAACAAGGTGACTCGGTAAAAAATCTGGGTATTATCTTCGACCCAACTCTCTCCTTTGAGTCACACATTAAAAGCGTTACTAAAACGGCCTTCTTTCATCTCTGTAATATCGCTAAAATTCGCTCCATTTTGTCCACAAGAGACGCCGAGATCATTATCCATGCGTTTGTTACGTCTCGTCTCGATTACTGTAACGTATTATTTTCGGGTCTCCCCATGTCTAGCATTAAAAGATTACAGTTGGTACAAAATGCGGCTGCTAGACTTTTGACAAGAACAAGAAAGTTTGATCATATTTCGCCTGTACTGGCTCACCTGCACTGGCTTCCTGTGCACTTAAGATGTAACTTTAAGGTTTTACTAATTACGTATAAAATACTACACGGTCTAGCTCCAGCCTATCTTGCCGATTGTATTGTAACATATGTCCGGGCAAAATATCTGCGTTCAAATGACTCCGGCTTATTAGTGATTCCTAGAGCCCAAAAAAAGTCTGCGGGCTGTAGAGCGTTTTCCGTTCGGGCTCCAGTACTCTGGAATGCCCTCCCGGTAACAGTTTGAGATGCTACCTCAGTAGAAGCATTTAAGTCTCACCTTAAAACTCATCTGTATACTCTAGCCTTTAAATAGACCTCCTTTTTAGACCAGTTGATCTGCCGCTTCTTTTCTTTCTCCTATGTCCCCCCCTCCCTTGTGGGGTCCGGTCCGATGACCATGGATGAAGTACTGGCTGTCCAGAGTCGAGACCCAGGATGGACCGCTCGTCGGGACCCAGGATGGACCGCTCGCCTGTATCGGTTGGGGACATCTCTACGCTGCTGATACGCCTCCGCTTGAGATGATCTCCTGTGGACGGGACTCTCACTGCTGTCTTGGATCCGCTTGAACTGAACTCTCGCGGCTATGTTGGAGCCACTATGGATTGAACTTTCACAGTATCATGTTAGACCCGCTCGACATCCATTGCTTTCGGTCCCCTAGAGGGGGGGGGGGGTGTTGCCCACATCTGAGGTCCTCTCTAAGGTTTCTCATAGTCAGCATTGTCACTGGCGTCCCACTGGATGTGAATTCTCCCTGCCCACTGGGTGTGAGTTTTCCTTGCCCTTTTGTGGATTCTTCCGAGGATGTTGTAGTCGTAATTTGTGCAGTCCTTTGAGACATTTGTGATTTGGGGCTATATAAATAAACATTGATTGATTGATACTTTTGTTGTGAATAGCAATAAAGTGAATTCAAGAGTGTTTGCGTAAAATGATGACATTATAGTGACATATTTGTGTTTTTACAAGGCCAGTGAACTTCCAAGCTTGGCGCTACATGATGGAAAGTAGACCACACTTGTCAAACGCGGTCCTTACTTGCAAACCCGCCGCAAGGAGGGAAAAGTCAACAGCGAAACTGTGGATGTGATTTCCACGCAAAAGTCCAGATGAAATATAGTTCATGCACGTTAAGACGAAAGAGCGGACTGCAACACACACTTGCACTCAACCCCATTGTCAATATTAAAATGTGACTTACCAGATGACGCGGATGACGACCCAGAGAGGCTGGAGTTACTGGAGGCTGCCATCCCGTCCCTGCCAGTGCCTCACTGCCGTGTGGCCGAGGTTCGATCACCGCGGCAGTGGCGGCCAGGCGGCGGCGTCTCCATGTCCCTCACGTCCCCTGAGCGCGTTGCCGATAACAGGTCAGCAACACGAAAGTAGGATCCCAAAAAGGAAGGTGCAGCAGATTAAAAAAAAAGAGACAGTTATCAGAGTTGCTTGGATGAAGACAGCACTCCATGTGCCTCCTGGAGGCTCGCAGTAAACATACTCGCCGCAGAGACTCGCCTTCTTAAAGTGAAAGTTGGCCTTTCCTTAGCGCAAATGAAACTAAAAGCAACATACGTTAATTCGATGGATGGGTTATACTACAACCGCTGATATTATTATATTTGTCCATAATCTTCTAAAATCAATTTAAAGCACATTTATGCCAGTATAGAATATTGAATTCAAACGTCATGTCGGAGGTCATAAGTGATAATAGCGCCATCTCGTGGGTCTGCTACTTCATGTCACTGACGTCACTTCTTCACGAAGCTTAAAGAGCATATTGTTTCAGTAAAAACATTACTACATCCATCCATTTTCTACCGTTTGTCCCTATTGGGGTCATACATATCTAAACATATACATTTTAAATTCTATTTCAAATACTTTATTGAATCAACAACCCCCTGGCGCTGTATTGTTTTGTACTTCTTTTGATTGTCCCTTTTATATCTTTGTAAATGTTGAACTTTATAAATAAAAATGTATTTAAAAAAAAAAAAAAAATATATATATATATATATATATATATATATATATATATACATATATATATATATATATATATATATTATATATATATATATATATATATTGTTAAAGTAATACCATGCTTTATGATTTTAGCAATTTTTGTTTTGGATTGTGTAGGTGTACCCAGGGGCGTAATACAGTACCCCATTGTTTTATATTTACAAGGTGAAATTAATATGAATTAATATAAACCAAGATTATAACAAAGGCTTGACATATATCACTTAGCATGTAACTCACATTAGTTTCGCATTAGAAGTTAAATTGTGAACTTATGCACGATATTCTATTTTTTTTAATTTGACCTGTATACATTTATATTCATAGATATACATCCATATATATATATATACTGTATATATATATATATATGTATATATAGATATCCATCCATCCATCCATTTTCTACCGCTTATTCCCTTTCGGGGTCGCGGGGGGCGCTGGCGCCTATCTCAGCTACAATCGGGCGGAAGGCGGGGTACACCCTGGACAAGTCGCCACCTCATCGCAGGGCCAACACAGATAGACAGACAACATTCACACTCACATTCACACACTAGAGCCAATTTAGTGTTGCCAATCAACCTATCCCCAGGTGCATGTCTTTGGAAGTGGGAGGAAGCCGGAGTACCCGGAGGGAACCCACGCATTCACGGGGAGAACATGCAAACTCCACACAGAAAGATCCCGAGCCTGGATTTGAACCCAGGACTACAGGACCTTCGTATTGTGAGGCAGACGCACTAACCCCTCTTCCACCGTGATATATATATAGATATATATACACTGTGTGTGTGTATATATATATATTCAATAAAGTATTTGAAATAGAATATATATATACATATATATACATATATATATATATATATATATATATATATATAGGTGCATGTTGGGACGCAACTCAGTATATATATATACATACGCACAGTACAGGCCAAAAGTTTGGACACACCTCATTCAATGGGTTTTCTTTATTTTCATGATTATTTAGATTGTAGATTGTCACTGAAGGCACACCAAAAACATGCACCTGGAGATAGGTTGATTGGCAACACTACTGTAAATGGTCCCTAGTGTGTGAATGTGATTGTGAATGTTGTCTGTCTATCTGTGTCGGCGATGAGGTGGGGACTTGTCCAGGGTGTACCCCGCCCTCCGCCTGAATGCAGCTGAGATAGGCTCCAGCGAGCCCCCGCGACTCTGAACGGGACAGGCAGTAGAAAATGGATGGATGGATTGTCACTGAAGGCATCAAAACTATGAATTAACACATGTGGAGTAATGTACTTAATAATAAATAACTGAAAACATGTTTTATATTGTAGTTCCTTCAAAATAGCCACCCTTTGCTCTGATTACTTTTTCGCACACTCTTGGCATTCTCTCAATGAGCTTCAATAAGAAGTCGCCTGAAAGGGTTTTCACTTCACAGGTGTCATAGTTGTGATGCCTTCAGTGACAATCTACATTGTAAATAGACATGAAAATAAAGAAAATGTATTGAAATGAGAAGGTCTGTCCAAACTTTTGGCCAGTACTGTATATCTACATATATATATATATATCTACATATATATATATATATATATATATATATATATATATATATATATATATATATGTGTATATATATATATATATATATATATATACACATATATATATATATGTGTATATATATATATATATATATATACACATATATATATATATATATATATATATATATATATATATATATATATATATATATATATATACACATACAGTGGGGCAAAAAAGTATTTAGTCAGCCACCGATTGTGCAAGTTCTCCCACTTAAACTGATGACAGAGGTCTGTAATTTTCATCATAGGTACACTTCAACTGTGAGAGACAGAGGTATTGTGTTCTTGGGATACAACTCAGTATTCTTCTTCCTCCAAACACGACGAGTTGAGTTTATACCAAAATGGATACATGGAAGATACAGCAGAGGATTGGGAGAATGTCATGTGGTCAGATGAAACCAAAATAGAACTTTTTGGTATAAACTCAACTCGTCGAGTTTGGAGGAAGAAGAATACTGAGTTGCGTCCCAAGAGCACCATACTTACTGTGAGGCATGGCAGTGGAAATATTATTTTGGACTGTTTTTCTGCTAAGGGGACAGGACGATTGATCCGTGTTAAGGAAAGAATGAATGGGGCCATGTATCGTGAGATTTTGAGCCAAAACCTCCTTCCATCAGTGAGAGCTTTGAATGGTTGACCAAATACTTATTTTCCACCATAATTTACAAATAAATTCTTTAAAATTCCTACAATGTCAATTCCTGGATTTTCTTTTCACATTCTGTCTCACACCGTTGAAGTGTACCTATGATGAAAATTACAGTCCTCTGTCATCATTTTAAGTGGGAGAACTTGCACAATCGGTGGCTGACTAAATACTTTTTTGCACCACTGTATATTACATTCTACTATAATTACTTTATTGAATTAAAAAAAAACCTGGTGCTGTATTGTACTGTTTTTGTACTCGTTTTAATTGTCCTTGATCATATGTTCGTTTGTAAATGTTGAACTTTATAAATAAATGTGTATAAATAAAATTATAATACAAAAATATTGTTAAATTATGAGCATGCTTTATGATTTTAGAAATGTTTGTTTTGGATTGTGTAAGTGTACCCAGTGGCTTAGCACCCCCACCCACTCTGATTGGTGCCTTGTCTGAGCTGCTTTGACTTAGATTACCATAGTAACTAATTAGATTACCATAGTAACAACTAGTATATCATGCAAAAGCATATGGATTATAACCATTTAAATAGCTTGTATAGTCCAAGACTTCCGGTCATTTGAAAACATCACTGCACATCATAATGGCAGCTACAGTTTCCATCTTAAAGATCTGAAAAAGTTATTTGGGAATGTCCGGCGGGCCAGGTTGAAAAACTTAACGGGCCGCATGCGGCCCCCGGGCCTTAATTTGCTAGTATATACCATTCTGACTGAGAACTAGTTATTAAAATGACATCTTGCTTGAACAATCGGTTCCCTGATTGTATATTAAAAAAAAGTCCCAACCATTGTCACACACACACTAGGTGTGGTGAAATGTGTCCTCTGCATTTGACCCATGCATGTTCACCCCCTGGAAGGTGAGGGGAGCAGTGAGCAGCAGCATGTGCCGCGCTCGAGACTAATTTGGTGATTTAACCCCTAATTCCAACCCTTGATACTGAGTGCCAAGCATGGGGCAATGGGTACCATTTTTTGTAGTCTTTGGTATGACTCAGCTGGGGCTTGAACCAGGGGCGTCGCCAGACAGATTTCACTGGGGGACATGCCCCAGTGTTGATCTGCAGTGCCCCAGTAAAAATTTCACCAATAAAAAAAAACGCTTCAGAGTTTTAAGCCTACATAACATAGACAACAGCGCACATACTACTTAGTATGGTAATTGATTGCTACTGTATTCACTCCACGTAACAATGAGCACATGGCTAATTAATATGGTAATTTATTCACGTGTGGATCGAGACTTCGGTTGAGAGAGAGAGGGGGGGGGGGGGGGGGGTGCGAATCACTGCTCAGGTAGGTAACGTTAGCCAACAACAATTTGTTAATTATACTATTTTGATTTGGATTTGACTCGAACTGTAACTCCTAGATGGATATCAGAAAGTTATTCACCCGCAGCAGGGAAGAAGCAGCGAGGAATGAGAGATGTAAGTGAAGTCCTAGCTAGCTAGGCAACATAATTCTCTTAAGTTGATGCTAAGGTAGCTAACGTTATTCCTTGTATCAAGACAAACATATTCATTTGCTGTACGAGCTGTCGGGGGAATTTCCAATGAACATGAAACATCATGTTGGTTATTGTTTGCTGGTTCTGCTCAGGACCTCTGCATCAATGATGATTTGGAGTAAGCATGTGTGAGTTGAGTGATTCTCAAATGGTTTATCTTCAGGAAAAAACATTTTTCCATATCATCAAGTCGTGAGCCAAATTTTTAAATCATTCAAGTTTATTTCACAGAAAAATAGCACAGTAGACTTGTCTTCTTAATCGGTGTGACTTTGACTAAAATAATCTTGTTTTGTCACCAGAAAAATGGCTACAGCTAAAGCATCTGGTTTTGTTTCCAGAAAAAATAGTAACATTTCTGTATTTGTTTTCAGAAAGATGGCTGAAAATATTGGGTTTTGTTGCCCCATTTAGATTTTTAAAAAATATATTTCCATGTCTGTCCTGAGTCCTCCTCCAACTTTTGCTAAAATACTCACTAATAGTCACTAGAAAAATGGCTAAAAATATCTGGTTTTGTTGCCACAATTTGATTTTTTTCTACCTAAACTTTTTTTTTTTCATGCACACATCTGACTGCGACTCACTGAAAATAACACACAATCCACTTTTATGTCACGACCCAGCAGTTGGGAACCACTGGTCAACTGTATAACAGTTACTGTAATATCTCCATGTCTGTCCAGAGTGATTGACCACTTTGCAAAAATGAAAACGAAACGTTACAGTTTACTTCTCAGAAAATGATTCCCAGAACAGACACACAACAGTTGTTCATTTAGTTCTACTACTGTGGCTTTATTGTTTTGTGTATCTGAAATAGAATTAGCCACATTGCCATACATGGAAATTAAATAATATGAAAGAACCCAGAGATGTAGGGGTGCTTCATTTTTTGTTTTACTTTTGTAGATGTTAAATTTGCAGATGATTACTGCAATATATATTTCAAAAAGATTCATTGCTCTTCCTTTTTGCTTTTACCAGTAGCAGTTTAGAAGTCTGGAGTAAAAAAGTGCACAAGTAGGTCAAATGAATTAGTTAATTTCAGGTGGTTAATCAAAGATCCATTTCAGGTGGTTAATTAAAGATCCATACAACATAATCTGATATGATTTCATAGTTTAAAGCACTATTTATGTATTTTTTATAATAAATAAGTGCGAAAAATGTTTTTGCTTGCGCGCTTTGCACGCTCACATGAATTATTAGTGCCCCAGGTGTGCCCCGGTACAGTAATAGGTCCAGTGACGCCCCTGGTTTGAACTCACGACCTCCCAGTCTCAGTGCGGACACTAACCACAAGGCCACTGAGCTGAACCCAACTAAGTTATCACACAGGTTTACACAGTTTAACTTATGCTTAAACTCAATTCAATATGTGGTTTTATTAAGTTTATTTTCAATTACATGGATGGACACTTCCGCTTTGAAGATGACGTCATATCAAAATATTACATGTTTAGAATGTTAAAACAATTATTAGATGAGTGAAATTGGCAATGTGGTATTCTAGTTTTTAGCATTTAGTGCTAGCCAATCACCGCACCTGTGCTCTCCACCCACCATGTATTCAAGTGTCCACTTCTCAAACAATGCTTATTACAACACCTTAAGTCCTTTTTTGGCTGGTAACAATCCACTCACCAGCCTGAAGTGAAAGATGTCGCGATACGCCTGCTTATGGCGGGTGTTCGTGTTTTAAAAACACTGTTTCCGTCGACCATTACGTGACGTCGTTAGAGCGTCCTGCGAGTCAACAACCAGGGAGAAAGTTAAGCGCCGCCCCGTAGGTGGTCACGTGATCCCCAACTTGTCACGTGATCGTCACCGGGTCGCTCATGTAACTCGTGATTAATTTTTCAACTGCAGAGACTTGTTGTGATCGACAAAGAATGAAAACATGAGGTGAGTTCAAACAGGATCTTTCATTTTTTGTGTGTGTTTAAAAGTGTATTATGCAAGCTCCTTGTAAACAATTGCAGAGCGTGGGTTAAAACATTCTTGCTGCTGCTGTTGGCCGCTTTGCCACCAGTCCAAACACGCAGATTATCCTCCTTTTTCGGACAAAATTCTTACAAAGTCAGCAGCCTCAATGGTGTGGACCCTGGAGCTCCTCTTTTTGTCACTCCCTATCTGGAGAAGGGTGCCATTGATGAAGGTACAATAGATCATGACAATCTTGAGTGAGCTGTCACTGTGGTGCTGATGGACACGTTGTCATTGTTTTCCCAGCCAGGACACTAAGTCAGGTTAGAGAGCTGCCTGGTGACAACGTGAAGAGTCATGCTGGTTATCTCACCGTCAACAAGAAATACAACAGCAATCTCTTCTTCTGGTTCTTCCCTGCACTCATGGTACACACAAATCACTCAAAACATTCAAAATATATTACACAAACATCTATAGTAGAGCTCGGAACAAGACCAAACAATCATAACTTGGAATAGAAAGTCCTTCGTCGATAGACATGTGACTGCATAGGTTATTAAGGTTTATGGTTTCTTTGTTATACTTAACGAGCTGCTCAAAAATCACATGATGATATCTGTGCAATTTATCGTATCGCTAACAGGGTTGGAAGAAAGAGTTGTTATTTATTCCTAACCTTTCTCAAAATCTCAGCTGTTATAGATCATTTATACATTCGTAATAGTAATCATTATAAGTTAAGGACAACAAAAAAAAACTTTAAAAAAAATAACTGGCATGATTAACAGTAGTTTTGCGTGATACAGACAGTATACAATACAAATGGAGATGTCCTATAATGGCTTTTTTGCCGATATTCCGATATTGTCCAACTCTTAATTACCGATTCCGATATCAACCGATACTGATTAACACATTGTTATTCCTAATTTTGTTGTGATGCCCCGCTGGATGCATTAAACAATGTAACAAGCTATTCCAAAATAAATCAACTCAAGTTATGGAAAAAAGTGCCAACATGACACTGCCATATTTATTATTGAAGTCACAAAGTGCATTATTTTTTTCAACATGCCTCAAAACAGCAGCTTGGAATTTGGGACATGCTCTCCCTGAGAGAGCATGAGGAGGTTGAGGTGGGCGAGGTTGGGGGTAAGGGGGGTGGGGGGGGGGGGTTGAGTTGTGTGTGTGGGGGGGGAGCGGGGGTGTATGTTGTAGTGTTCCGGAAGAATTAGTGCTGCAAGGGATTCTGGGCATTTTTTCTGTTGTGTTTATGTTGTGTTAGGGTGTGGATGTTCTCCCGAAATGTGTTTCTCATTCTTGTTTGGTGTGGGTTCACAGTGTGGCGCATATTTGTAACAGTGTTAAAGTTGTTTATACGGCCACACTCAGTGTGACCTGTGTTGCTGTTGACCAAGTATGCATTGCATTCGCTTATGTGTGTGTGAAAAGCCGTAGATATTATGTAATAGGGCCGGCACGCAGAGGCAGTGCTTTTAAGGCACGCCCCCAATATTGTTGTCTGGGTGGAAATAGGGAGACATTTGTAAGAATGGTTGCCCCGGGAGATTTTCGGGAGGGGCACTGAAATTCGGGAGGGTTGGTAAGTATGACTGGGAGACAGAACTGCTCTGTTCTTCTCCCTACGTCCGTGTACCACTCCTTAGAGCGGCGTTTTAAAAAGTCATACATTTTACTTTTTGAAACGGATACCGATAATTTGCAATATTACATTTTAAAGCATTTATCGGACGTTAATATCGGCAGTCCGATATTATCGGACATCTCTAGACATAAATGATACTGTATACATTTGGCTGACAATAGAGCGGCATGGCGTAGTGGGTAAAGCGGCCGTGCCAGAAACCTGAGGGTTGCAGGTTCGCTTCCCACCTATGGACATCAAAGTCGCTGCCGTTGTGTCCTTGGGCAGGACACTTCACCCTTTTCCCCCGGTGCCGCTCACACCGGTGAATGAATGATGAATGAATGATTGGTGGTGGTCGGAGGGTCCGTAGGCGCAAACCGGCAGCCACGCTTCCGTCAGTCTACCCCAGGGCAGCTGTGGCTACTAATGTAGCTTACCACCACCAGGTGTGAATGAATGATGGGTTCCCACTTCTCTGTGTGTGCTTTGAGTATATAACAATAGAAAAGCGCGATATAAATCTAATCCATTATTATTATTATTATTATAATACTTTAGTCATAGCGTGATAATGCATTTTGATTACGAGCAAACGGTGGAGTCCTCAACGCACTGCAGCGTCCTCGCTAACATGCTAATGGCTAATGTCCCTCCACAGTGTAAAGCCACTTAAAACGTCAGCAATCTTCACCTGCATGATGGGAAATGAACACATTCTCATGTAAGTCAATGGAGGAGTAAACTTGCTACACTACACCGTAGAACAATGGTACCCAACCTTTTTGTAGCTGCGGACCGGTCAACGCTTGATCATTTGTCCCGCAGGGGGGTGAAAAAGGGAGGTTTTTGTCATGAAAAAGGGAGGTTTTTTGGGATGGTGCACTAATTGTAAGTGTATCTTGTGTTTTTTATGTTGATTTGATAACATTTTTTTTAAAAATACAAAAAAAATCATAAAAAATTATTCTGCTGCCCGGTACCAATCGGTGGTTAGGGACCATTTCCGTAGAACAGGCCTGGCCAATTATTTTGACTCGGTGGGGGCAAATTTAGAGAAAAAAATGTGTCTGGGGGCCGGTATATCTGATTTTTAGGAACACTAATACAAAACCTCACAATAAGGTCTGATTGAATGATAAAAACGTTATGACAGACCACCAAAAACAGAATGGAATTTAATTTTTTTTTACTGAATGGGAATGTACATGAAAATAAAGAATGTGGGATTTACAATATTAACTATGAACGATAAAACACTGACGATTGACTACATATGATCGTCACACACCCTCTCGATCAACATATTTTACAATCAAGCGGAACACAACAGAAATGCAACAGACAGCGAAATATGAACGTGAAGGGTGAAAAAAACAAAACAACCTTCAATCTGATACATCTGATATACCACTAAGCTTTAGAACTTTGTTGTAAAAATCTTCCGCGTCTGTCCCTGGCACCCGCATTTCAGGCTGACACTCTGTGGAAACGCTCCCCACCCACACTGCTTGGTGCCTCGTCTGAGCTGCTCTGACTTAGATTACCACAGTCACTAATTAGATTACCATAGTTTCCTGTGGGAACTCTCTTGAAGGAATCAATAAAGTTCTATCTATCTATCTATCTATCTGTCTGTCTATCTATCTATCTATCTATCTAACTAGTTTATCATGCAAAAGCGCAGATTCCAGCCATTGAAATACTTTGTATAGTTTAACACTTACGGTCATTTGAAAACATCACTGCACATCATAATGGCAGCTACAGTTTCAATCTTAAAAGATCTAAAAAAATGATTTGGGAATGTCCGGCGGGCTAGATTGAAAAGCTTAACGGGCCGTATCCGGTCCCCGGGTCTTTATTTGCCCAGGTCTGCCTTAGAAGGATATGCTAACTGCTAACCGCAAGCTAGTACCATAGTTAGTACATTGATTGATTGATTGAGATTTTATTAGTCGACTGCACAGTACAGTACATATTCCGTACAATTGACCACTAAATGGTAAGACCCGAATAAGTTTTTCAACTTGTTTAAGTCGGGGTCCACGTTAATCATTTGTTATTATTACACAAAATATTTTTTCATCACTTTTGTTGTTGTTTACAAACTCAAGAAATAAGAGCCAATAGTAGTTTTTGCTTTTGTTTAATTATTTTTTACTGTTGACTACGGCTGCAACTAACGACTGTGTTGATATTCGAATAGTCATCGACTATCTTAACGATTAGTCCACTCGAAAGATTGTAAAGAGTACACATATTCAGTGGCTCTAATTTAGCCATCAACTTTGAAATTCAGCTGGAGATCACTTTAGACATGTGCTTACTTATAACAAAGACGACTAATTCGTTCATATATGTCTTAATTTAGACTAACTTTGCAGCTCAAATAAATTTTAGTTGGAAAAGTGCAAAATAAAACAAGTATGTATTTTATGTAAAACAGGAATGTTAAAGTAAAGTACCAATGATTGTCACGCATGCACTAGGTGTGGTGAAATTTGTCCTCAGCATTTGACCCATCCCCTTGTTCACCCCCTGGGAGGTGAGAGGAGCAGTGGGCAGCAGTGGTGCTGCGCCTGGGAATCATTTTGGCGATTTAAACCCCAATTACAATTCCGAGTTTCAAGCAGGGAGGTAATGGGTCCCATTTTATAAAGTCTTTGGTATGCCACGGCCGGGGTTTGAACTCACCACCTACCGATATCCGGGCGGACACTCTAACCACTAGGCCAGTGGTTCTCAACCTTTTGACAGTGATGTACCCTCTGTGAACATTTTTTTAATTCAAGTACCCCCTAATCAGAGCAAAGCATTTTTGGTTGAAAAAAAGAGATAAAGAAGTAAAATACAACACTATGTCATCAGCAAAATATTGGGCTTCACGGTGGCAGATGGGTTAGTGCGTCTGCCTCACAATACGAAGGTCCTGCAGTCCTGGGTTCAATCCCAGGCTCAGGATCTTTCTGTGTGGAGTTTGCATGTTCTCCCCGTGAATGCGTGGGTTCCCTCCGGTTACTCCGGCTTCCTCCCACTTCCAAAGACATGCACCTGGGGATAGGTTGATTGGCAACACTAAATTGGCCCTAGTGTGTGAATGTGAGTGTGAATGTTCTCTGTCTATCTGTGTTGGCCCTGCAATAAGGTGGCGACTTGTCCAGGGTGTGCGCCGCCTTCCGCCCGATTGTAGCTGAGATAGGTGCAAGCGCCCCCCGCGACCTTGAAAGGGAATAAGCGGTAGAAAATGGATGGATACAAAATATTGCTCATTTGCAGTGGTATTTCTTTAACTATTTGGGAAAAAATATATAAAAATTGATAAAAACTTGTTGAAAAATAAACAAGTTATTCAATTATAAATAAAGATTGCTACACATAGAAGTAATCATCAACTTAAAGTGTCCTCTTTGGGGATTGTAATAGAGATCCATCTGGATTCATGAACTTGATTCTAAACATTTTTTCACAAAAAAATAAATCTTTAACATCAATTTGTATGGAACATGTCCACAAAAAAATCTAGCTGTCAACACTGAATATTGCATTGTTGCATTTCTTTTCACAGTTTATGAACTTCAATTCATATTTTGTTGAAGTATTATTCCATAAATATATTTATAAAGGATTTTTGAATTGTTGCTATTTTTAGAATATTTAAAAAAAATCTCAGGTACCCCCTTGGCATACCTTCAAGTACCCCCAGGGGTACGCGTACCCCCATTTGAGAACCACTGCACTAGGCCACTGTGTAGGTAAATAGCATAACAAATAAAATTGCAATAGCAACTACAAAAAACAATACAACTATCTAACTTGCTTAAAAAGAAACAAGCATTTTTTGATGATGTGTTCAAAAAGCTACTCTTAAAAAAAGCTAGTTGACAAGTTTAGCACTCCAAAAGACTCAATCCATATCCGTATCATTGAACATTTCTTAACATTTTATCTATCTCATAGATTGCATGTTAAATTTTATGATATTGGCACATTGGTGCCTAATGTTTAGTGTGTGTGTGTGTGTGTGTGTGTGTGTGTGTGTGTGTGTGTGTGTGTGTGCCTGCGTGCACACGCGTGCGTTTGAGATTTGTTTTCGTGCCTTTCTTCATTGCATTGTAAATTGACGCTGCTTTAAAGAGTACTTGTATTGATTAGACAAACTTAAGCTGGTGGACTTTGGGTAAAATAACGACAAGTTTATTTTTTGGTGACAAAGTTTATTGTCGACAATGTCGACGGATGGTTGCACACCCACTAGTGATATTATTATACATTTTGGATGTAATAAAAGGCAATAAGGAAATAATATAATTTTTTATTGATATCGTTACAATAACTTAAATGTGGAATATTGTCCAGAACTAATATAAAGTATCCAAACAACAGAATAATAAGTGTATTGAATTTTAACAGAAGTGTAGATAGAACCATGTTACAACAAAATTAACCAGATAGTAACAGTAAAGTAACAAGTAGATTAATAATAGTATTGAGAAAATAACACAAAACTTGAAAAAAACGCAATATGATAATGCATTTGTCAGCAGTTAAATTTTGAGCCTTTGTTACCGGTTTTAAATAATAACATAATAACACGCCAAATTACGTATTGTGATCTATCTTGTTATCGCAAGAAGCTGCAATATACTGTACAGCAGTGGTCCCCAACCTTTTTGTATCCGCGGACCGGTCAACGCTTAATAATTTGTCCCGCGGCCCGAAAAAGGGACGTTTTTGTCATGAAAAAAGGAGGTTTTTGTGGTTGGTGCACTAATTGTAAGTGTATATTGTGTTGTTTATGTTGATATAATAAAAAATAATTTTTTTTTTTTAAATAAAAATTAATAAAAAATTATTCCGCGGCCCGGTACCAATCGGGCCACGGCCCGGTGGTTGGGGACCACTGCTGTACAGTATAGATTTCGGGTCATATTGCCCATTCCTAAATAAGTGATACCTGCTTTTATTACATATTGATAACTATATTAGTAGTAATATTAGATTTAATCTATTCCATCTAAAAAAAAAGAGAAGAAGAAGAAATCTTTATTAAAAACATAGTTACATGTATTTTCACTAAAATTTAACGAAAACTGACAGGGGCAGTTTCATATTTTTTTAGAGCCTTTTTACGATTGTTCTGGATAATCCTTACTGCTTATTTAGTTTTTATCATTTTAGCGGTAAATGTGTAGGCCTGTCTGTGCTTATTGTGACTTTTTCCTTTTTTTTACCTTTTTGTTTTTAATTTGTAGAGTACTTTGTGGCTATGGTGACTGTTTTTTTTTAAAAAAAAAGATAATTATAATAATGGATTAGATTTATATAGTGCTTTTCTATCAACTAGATACTCAAAGCGCTCACTTTCTCATTCACACAAGCGGTGGTGGTAAGCTACATTTGTAGGCACAGCTGCCCTGGGGTAGACTGACGGAACCGTGGCAGCCAATTTGCGCCAACGGGCCCCTCCGACCACCACCTATCGTTCATTCGCCAGTGTGAGCGGCACTGGTACTGCACACGATTGTGCAGTATAAATAATTAAACCTTAACAATTCAGTCATTCCTCTCCATATCACACTTCACCACATTTCAATTTTTTGTGGATATTTTTTAAAGCATATTTTTAAAAAATGTTGGTCCTAAATTCATAATTTTCATGCATATAAATGGCTAGATAAACTAAAAATATCAATACTACAGTAGTATAACTGACTAGAGGAAACCAAACTAATCAGATCACACTGTTCAATATCCTGGCCAATGACTGGCTCAGCCTCAGGCAGCATTACTATATTGGAGTAAAATAGTGTTAAGGTGACATAAGTGTGTTTTTTAATGTTTGGAGGGCTCTCATAATAAACTGTATTTTTAGGTGGTAAATTATTTGGTGTTGCCAATCAACCTATCCCCAGGTGCATGTCTTTGGAAGTGGGAGGAAGCCGGAGTACCCGGAGGGAACCCCCGCATTCACGGGGGTTCCCTCCGGGTATTCCGGCTTCCTCCCTCCTCCAAAGACATGCACCTGGGGATAGGTTGATTGGCAACACTAAATTGGCCCTAGTGTGTGAATGTGAGTGTGAATGTTGTCTGTCTATCTGTGTTGGCCCTGCGATGACGTGGCGACTTGTCCAGGGTGTACCCCGCCTTCCGCCCGATTGTAGCTGAGATAGGCGCCAGCGCCCCCCGCGACCCCAAAAGGGAATAAGCGGTAGGAAATGGATGGATGGATGGAAATTGTTGTTTGATGCTGTAGCTATGAAAATATTTGATTTATAACTAATAATTCCTACTTCGCGGAAAGTCATTTATCTCGGTCATGTCTGGAACCAATTAACATTTTATGATCCGATGGTCGGATCATCACTTATTGTAGCTTTGTTCCTTTTTTCATATTCTGTTGTTTGACATCCTTTCTTCCTGTTTTGTTCCGTCACCATGGTAGCTTATTGGTTTACCTGCCCCTTGCTTTCTACGCACACCTGTTTTCTACTGATTACTGCCGTATTTAAAACTGCCCCTTTTGTTAGTTCATTCTCGGATCCTAATTTGCTTTCACGCAACAGATGACGACTTGCTTTCAATGTTTGTACTTGCTAGCTCTCGCGCTGCGTTTTTGTTTATTCCCAGCTCTCATGCTAATTGTTTTGTTTTCCCTTATCGTGCCTTTGTGCCAAGTGTTAGTGTGTCTGTTTATTTCCCTAGCTCCCATGCTAGCGCCATTTGTTTGCTGTTTCTGCCTGGCACCAGTATTTTTGTTCTAGCCTGTTTGATTAGTTTGATAAATACTTATTTCTTACCTTACCGACGCATCCTCGGAAGAACGAATCCAGCAACGCTATGCCACGCAAGTCTCACATAACAGCGACTGTTAAACCAAAGTATCTCAATTTGCTTTATACTGCGATGCCAAATACAACCAATGGGTGGTGCAAAAATGCTATTAATTGGTTGTTTTGTCACAGCCCACCCAGACGAAGTCTCCAGTCCTGCTGTGGCTCCAGGGTGGTCCTGGTGGCACCTCACTGTTTGGGCTCTTTGTGGAACATGGACCTTATGTGGTCTATAAGAACATGACAGGTACTTTTTCATCCTTAATGTGCAAAATGCATGTGTATTCATATAATAATATATTTTTAAACTGTGTCAATTTACATGTTGTTGCAGTGGGTCTGAGAGATTACGCCTGGACTAAAAGATATTCTGTATTATACATTGATAATCCAGTAGGTATTGTGTTGATGCAAGATGGCAACACTTTTTGAAGACTTTGTGTGCTTATTAGTTTTTTTAATCATTAGTATATTTTGTCCAGGTTGGAACAGGTTACAGCTTCACTGATGATGATCGGGGTTTTGCTCAGAATCAGGATGATGTAGGCAGAGATCTATACAGGTGAAACACTGCCTTTTCCATCATGATGTCACATAAATCACTAAAATGTTTCCTCTGTATTTCTTTTAAAGTGCTTTAACGCAGTTCTTCCAACTCTTTCCGGAATATCAGTCAAACGACTTCTATGCTACTGGAGAGGCAAGTTGTATTATTATTTTTACCATTTTCAAGTTGTAATATAAAGTATAGAATTTAAATAATTATTTATTATAATTTGTGTAAAACTATAATATGCATAATGTAACAAAATACTAAATATATACAGTATATAAATTACTGTATATGCACTCAAAATGATTCAACCCTAGTTGTAGATTACATGCATTAAAAAAACACTTGGTATACTATATATATATATATATATATATATATATATATATATATATATATATATATATATATATATATATACATACACACACACACAGTCGCAATCCAAAATGTACATACACTTGTAAAGAACATAATTTCATGGCTGGCTTGAGGTTCCAATGATTTGTACCAGTCTTATTTTTTTGTGATAGAGTGATTGGAGCACATACTTGTTGGTCACAAAAAACATTCATGAAGTTTGGTTCTTTTATGAATTTATTATGAGTCTACTGAAAATGTGACCAAATCTGCTGGGTCAAAAGTATACATACAGCAATGTTATTTTGGTTACATGTCCCTTGGCAAGTTTCACTGCAATAAAGCGCTTTTGGTAGCCATCCACAAGCTTCTGGTTGAATTTTTGACCACTCCTCTTGACAAAATTGGTGCAGTTCAGCTAAATTTGTTGGCTTTCTGACATGGTCTTGTTTCCCCAGCATTGTCCACACGGTTAAGTGAAGACTTTGGGAAGGCCATTCTAAAACCTTAATTTTAGCCTGATTAAGCCATTCCCTTATCACTTTTGACGTGTGTTTGGGGTCATTGTCCTGTTGGAACACCCAACTGCGCCCAAGACCCAAACTCTGGGCTGATGATTTTAGGTTGTCTTGAAGAATTTGGAGGTGATCCTCCTTTTGCATTGTCATGTTTAAAGCACCAGTTCCATTGGCAGCAAAACAGGCCCAGAACATAATACTACCACCACCATGCTTGACGGTGGGAACGGTGTTCCTGGGATTAAAGGCCTCACCTTTTCTCCTCCAAACATACTGCTGGGTATTGTGGCCAAAGAGCTAAATTTTTGTTTCATCTGACCTCACATGTACAAACATAAAAACAGTCTGGAGAAAAGTTCTGTAATGTTTAGCCAGTTCTTAAAAAAAACAAACATTATGTGAATCTTAACTTATAAACAATGATGTATTCATGAGAACCGTATTATCTTTGTATTTAATTTGTATATGTGTATATATATATGTATACTGTTTGTGTGTGCCTGTATGTGTATGTATCGATAAGCGGAAAATGGATATATATATATATATATATACATATATATATCTCTGGACTTAAGTTGGTTTGATTTCAGGAGTAAACTGTATGACCGGGGCTCTCTGCAGTTGAGTACAAATAGATGTGGCCTATATCCAGCAGTGGATGTTTTTGCAACATGACTTGTTTTAATGCTTGATGAACCACATTAAAAAGGTTGTTAAACAATGAAAACTATCTTTACTCGTCCTGTCATCACATAGTCGTACGCAGGGAAGTTTGTTCCTGCTGTGTCGTACTACATCCATAAAAACAACCCCACCGCCAAGGTAAAGATCAACTTTAAGGGCATGGCCATTGGTGATGGCCTGTGTGACCCGGAAATGGTGCGTATCTGTCAACATGCCGTTTTTATTTGTTTGTTGTTTTTAAGGTGACCTGCACAGGTGCAACATTCTCCTGTTGTTTTTATCTGCCAATCAGATGTTGGGTGGCTATGGGGAGTTTTTGTACCAGACGGGTATGATCGATGAAATCCAAAAACAATATGTCATAAAGCAGACCGACTTGGGTGTCCAACTCATCCAGCAGCAGCAGTGGCTGGAGGCCTTCAAGGTACAGTAAAGTATTCAAGGTCATCATATTATCAGGTCATTGCTTTGGGCAAACTATTTCATGTCACTGCGTTAGGAAACATTTAAAATCACTGCATTTGGTACACAATATCATGTCACTGCATTGGGTACACAATATCATGTCACTGCATTGGGTACACAATATGTCACTGCATTGGGTACACAATAGGTCACTGCATTGAGTACACAATATCAATGTCATTGCATTAGGTAAACAATATATTGTCATGAAATTAGATACACTATATCATGTCACTGCATTAGGTACACGATGTCATGGAATTAGATACACAATATTTTATCACTGCATTAAGTACACAACACATACACACCCCACACAAGAGTTGTATCAAACTTCTGGTTGTAATATTTTAGTAACTATATTTATTTAGATGAGTGTGGCAAAATATTAGGGATGGCTTTGATACCACTTTTTCATGTACATCAAAACCGCATTGTTGTACAGCAGCAGATACAAGTGCATCATGTATCTGTTTGTGCAGCTAAGAATGTTTTATGATGGCATCGGTTTGTCTTTGGAACTGACTATTTTCCATTATTCAAATTCCAAATAAGATAGTGGTCAAGCAGCGTCCTGTTATCAATATATCGGACTGTAATGTGATCGTGTTAATCAAGCATCTTCCAAAAACAGATTATGATGCAGGTGTACCTAATAAAGTGTCCTCTCCTAGATTTGACTAATGTGATGAAGTATGTGAGAACAACAATATGTTTTGAAAAAAATGTTTATCACCTTCTTTCGCCCATTTTGAGATTGTACACCACAGGTGCTGCTACAAAAATGATTCCAGATGAACCAATCACTTTTGTTTTTACTCAGGTTTTTGACAGCTTGCTGAACGGGGACATGTCGACATATCCTTCCTTCTTCCAGAATGCAACAGGCTGCACCAACTACTTCAACTACTTGTTATGTCAGGTACCTCATCTACTTTTTCTTTTACTACCTTCTTACACTGACTCGCTTGTCGTTAGTCATCCATCACAAAAGGTACCACAAAGCTAAATTTTTCCCATTAGAAATAATCTGAATTTAATTAATTCATTCTAGACTCCTAGAAATATGAACACACAACTAATTTTTAAAGAGAATAGTTAAAGCTTTACATGCAAAATACATACCAATGATGAATGAAATGATACATTTTGTGACTGAAAATTGGTGAATACTTTTGTAATGAATATTGTGATTACTATTGTTATTAATGTAAGTATTATTCTCAACATTTGATATTAAACAAAACACGTTTGAATTTGAACGTACCATAAAACCAATTAAATACAAAATATTTTTACTATGCAGAGCAGCAAGTTAGCATTATCTAGCATGAAAATAGACAGGCTTCGGCGCCCCCTGCCACCCCAAGGGGGACAAGCGGTAGAAAATGGATGGATGAATGGAGTCGGAGGCTCCATAAAAAAGAATATTAAGCTCAGTTTATCAAACAGTCATTGTGATGTCAGAAACATGGATTAAGGTGGATACCGGTGCAGATTTTGATCTGTATGGATACACGTTCAACTACATTAATAGAGAAAACAAAAATATAGGAGCTGCTGTCTTTCTGTTTTATGAAGGTGATTATAGGAAGAAAATGGAGACAAGGGAAATTCTGTACAGGAGGATAAAAACAACCTTAATTGTATTTAAAAATGACCTACTGAACCTTAAATGAGATGAAGTTTTTATTAAAATATATATATATATATTAGGGGTGTGGTAAAAAATTGATTCGAATACGAATCGCGATTCTCACGTTGTGAGTCAGACATATCTTGTCAAAAAGCCTATTTGCCAAATAGATTTAGAAGTCCTTAGTGTGCTTGAATGCCTCATCAGCTGAAAAAGGTGGGACTTGTTCATTGTTCTTTGTGCGTGGTTTAAAAAAATTAAGATAGTTGAACCACCTGTAAAAAAAAAACAAAAAAAAAACACAATCCATTCTTCACAGACTCTTTGTTTTGGTACATGAATCTGAGCAAATAGATTATATAAGTAGGTTAAGTGTGATAATGATAACAGACAGCATGCGAAAACCGAGACACAGTTGTGTGTACATACTGTCATGGCAGTCTCCCATTATTTGTCAGGAACCAGAAGACCAGGAATACTTCAGCAGGTTTGTTACGCTCCCAGAGGTGCGGCGCTCCATCCACGTGGGCAACCTGGAGTTTCACGATGGCTCGCAGGTGGAGAAGCACCTGCTGCAGGACGTGATGAAGAGCATCAAACCCTGGCTGGCCGTGCTCATGGACAACTACAAGGTGTTGATTTATAGCGGCCAGCTGGACGTGATCGTCGCGGCCCCTCTGACGGAGAGGTTCTTGCCCACCGTCAACTGGACCGGAGCGGACGACTACAGGTCGGCGCCTCGCTTCCACTGGAAGGTTCAGCCCACCGACACGGAGGTGGCAGGTTATGTCAGACAAGTGGGAGAGTTCTACCAGGTGAGACAGCAAACGGAGCATGATGGGAAATCAAACTTCAAATGTGTCCTCTTATCACGCAGGTCGTCATTAGAGGAGGCGGCCACATTCTGCCTTATGACCAACCAGCAAGGTCCTTTGATATGATTGACAGGTTCCTCTCCACGCGAGGATGGAATTAAAGGGATTTCTTCTTAAAGATGATCAACCACTGTGAAAATCAATAAGCATAATGATTGATTTACAGATATTTGCTATTCATCGCTACAACGGATTTGTGTTCTAATGGCTGCTCATGTTTTAGTCATCACTTTACAATCTTGTACTGTACAAGTCTTAGACCATTTTAGACTCTTTTATATGTTTTTAAATTAAAGTTGGCTGCATTTACCCCCTCCAAAAAAAATTTCTGTTTTTGTTTTTTTGATTTTACCAGGAAATAAAATGCACTTTTAAAAATAAAATACATTGTAATGCTTTTTTTGTACTAATTATTATTTTTTTCTCAAGTTATGTATTTGTAGCAAACTTGCAACCAACATATTAAATATCTGCACACAACTATTATAAACTGCCTTATGAATAGTAATAGAGTATCCAAAGTGTACATAGAAGTAGTGTGTGTGTCTGTGTGCGTGCGTGCGTGTATTCACACATGTGTATTATATATATATATATATATATATATATATATATATATATATATATATATATATATATATATATATATATATATATATGTGTGAAATAAAAAAAATATGTATATATATACCGTATATTTATTTTAATAGTGACGATAGATATGTAATCTTCACAATATCCTTGCGGGGGCGCTGTGGTCTAATTCCAGTCTCCGAAACTCTCGGATGGTCCCTTGCTTTAGTTAATAGACATTTTTTAATTGACAAATTAATACTTCACATGTTAACGGCTAGGTATCCGAAAACAAAAAATCTAAATTGATCAATTAAATATTTAAATTAATCTGTCCTGTCCAGCCACTCAGGCAATTGTAGATGTACTGTAGATGCCCATATCAGCTGCACATACTTATTATACAAGTGTTGATACTTCTCTTGTTGCCTTATCTGTGTTTGAGTTTATTAAATCTTTGGATAAAGTTTTTTTTTAATTTGTGTATTTAATTTGTGTAATTTGTGACAGTAAGAAGAAAATGAGACAAAAAATATAAAAATATACACAGTAAAGGCCAAAAGTTTGGACACACCTTCTCATTCAATGTTTTGTCTTTATTTTCATGACTATGTACCTTGTAGATTGTCAATGAAGGCATCAAAACTATAAATGAACACACGTGGAGTTACGTACTTCAAAGAAAAAGGTGAAATAACTGAAAACATGTTTCATATAGTTTCTTCAAGCTACCCAACCTTTGCTCTGATTACTGCTTTGCACACTCTTGGCATCCTCTCGATTAGCTTCAAGTGGTAGTCACCTGAAATGGTTTTCATTTCACAGGTGTCATAATTTTGATGCCTTCAGTGACAATCTACAATTTAAATCGTCATAAAAATTAAGAAAACACATTGAAATGAGAATGTCCGTCCAAACGTTTGGCCTGTATTATATATATATATATATATATATATATATATATATATATATATATATATATATATATATATATATATATATATATATATATGTATATATATATATATACTGTATAGTCTTGTCCCCACAATATCCTCATATATATATATGTAGGTGTGGGAAAAAAATCACAAGACTATTTCATCTCTACAGAACTGTTTCATGAGGGGTTCCCTCAATCATCTCCTGATGATTGAGGGAACCCCTCATGAAACAGTTCTGTAGAGATGAAATAGTCTTGTGATTTTTTTCCCACACCTACATATTGCGCTCTACCACGGTATCGAGCACTATTCTCTGGATAATCCAATCAAGACATATATATATATATATATATATATATATATATATTGATATATATTGGGTCTTGTCCCCACAATATCCCCTTATATATATATATATATTGTCTTAACTCCATAATATCCCATATGTGTACATATGTGTACATATATATATATATATATATATATATATATATATATATATATATATATATATATATATATATATATATATATACATATATATATATATATATATATATATATATATATACATATATATTTATATATATATATATGTATACATATATATGTATGTATGTATGTGTGTATATATACATATGTACTGTATATATGTATATATTAGGGGTGCGAATCTTTGGGTGTCCCACGATTCGATTCAATATTGATTCTTCGGGTCACGATTCGATAATATATCGATTTTTTTCGATTCAATTCGATTCTCGATTCAAAAGCTATATTTTTCCGATTCAAAATGATTCTGTATTCATTCAATACATAGGATTTCTGCAGGATCTACCTCAGTCTGCTGACATGCTAGCGGAGTAGTGGATTAAAAAAAAAAAAAAAAGCTTTTGTAATTGTAAAGGACAATGTTTTATCAACTGATTCCAATGATGTAAATTTGTTTTAACTATTAAAAGAACCAAAAATACAACTTATTTTATCTTTATGAAAATATTGGACACAGTGTGTTGTCAAGCTTATGAGATGCGATGCAAGTGTAAGCCACTGTGACACTATTGTTCTTTTTTTTTTATAAATGTCTAGTGATAATGTCAATGAAGTATTTTTAATCACTGCTATGCTGAAATTATGACTAATAATGATACTGTTGTTGATAATATTCATTTTTGTTTCACTACTTTTGTTTTGTTCTGTGTCGTGTTTGTGTCTCCTTTCAATTGCTCTGTTTATTGCAGTTCTGAGTGTTGCTGGGTCGGGGTTGGTTTTGGAATTGGATCGAATTGTTATGGTATTGCTGTGTAGTGGTTTGTTGGATTGATTTAACAAAAAAATCTATAAAAAAAAACCAAACGATTTAAAAAAAATGAGAATCGATTCTGAATCGCACAACTTATTCGATTCGATTTGTATTCGAATCGTTTTTTTCCCACACCCCAAATCTCCCCATATATACATATTGTCTTGTCTTCATAATATCCCCATTTATATGTATATACAAACCCCATT
Organism: Nerophis ophidion; assembly: GCF_033978795.1. NCBI lineage: Eukaryota > Metazoa > Chordata > Actinopteri > Syngnathiformes > Syngnathidae > Nerophis > Nerophis ophidion. The sequence goes on along the minus strand of NC_084621.1, from coordinate 38,367,691 downwards.
TCCGTATGAGTTGGGAAATTTTGTTCCATGCAAATATAAACGGAATACAATGATTTGCAAATCCTTTTCAACCCATATTCAATTGAATGCACTAAAAAGACAAGATATTTGATGTTCAAACTCATAAACTTTATTTTTTTTTGCAAAAATGATAATTAACTTAGAATTTAATGGCTGCAACACGTGCCAAAGTAGTTGGGAAAGGGCATGTTCACCACTGTATTACATCACCTTTTCTTTTAACAACACTCAATAAACGCTTGGGAACTGAGGAAACTAATTGTTGAAGCTTTGAAAGTGGAATTCTTTCCCATTCTTGTTTTATGTAGAGCTTCAGTCGTCCAACAGTCCGGGGTCTCTGCTGTCGTATTTTACGCTTCATTATGCGCCACACATTTTTGATGGGAGACAGGTCTGGACTGCAGGCGGGCCAGGAAAATACCCACACTCTTTTACTTCGATGCCACGCTGTTGTAACACGTGGCTTGGCACTGTCTTGCTGAAATAAACAGGGGTGTCCATGATAACGTTGCTTGGATGACAACATATGTTGCTCCAAAACCTGTATAGACCATTCAGCATTAATGGTGCCTTCACAGATGTGTAAGTTACCCATGCCTTGGGCACTAATACACCCCCATACCATCACAGATGCTGGCTTTCGAACTTTGCGCCTATAACAATCCAGATGGTCATTTTCCTCTTTGTTCCGGAGGACAGCACGTCCACAGTTTCCAAATATAATTTAAAATGTGGACTCGTCAGACCACAGAACCCTTTTCCACTTTGCATCAGTCCATCATAGATGATCTCGGGCCCAGCGAAGCCGGCGGTGTTTCTGGGGATTGTTGATAAATGGGTTTGGCTTTGCATAGTAGAGTTTTAACTTGCACTTACAGATGTAGCGACCAACTGTAGTTACTGACAGTGGTTTTATGAAGTGTTCTTGAGCCCATGTGGTGATATCCTTTACACACTGATGTCAGTTTTTGATGCAGTACCACCTCAGGGCTCAAAGGTCCGTAATATCATCGCTTAGGTGCAGTGATTTCTCTAGATTCTCTGAACCTTTTGATGATTTTACGGACCGTAGATGGTAAAATCCCTAAATTCCCTGCAATAGCTCGTTGAAAAATGTTGTTCTAAAACTGTTCGACAATTTGCTTACAAAGTGGTGACCCTCACCCCATCCTTGTTTGTGAATCACTTAGCATTTCATGGAAGCTGCTTTTATACCCATTCATGGCACCCACCTGTTCCCAATTAGCCTGCACACCTGTGGGATGTTCCATATAAGTGTTTGAAGAGCATTCCTCAACTTTATCAGTATTTATTGCCACCTTTCCCAACTTCTTTGTCATGTGTTGCTGGCATCAAATCCTAAAGTTAATGATTATTTGAAAACTATTTTTTTTTTATCAGTTTGAACATCAAATATGTTGTCTTTGTAGCATATTCAACTGAATATGGGTTGAAAATGATTTGCAAATCATTGTATTCCGTTTATATTTACAATTAACGCAATTTCCCAACTCAAATGGAAACGGGGTTTGTATGTATGTGTACATATGCGGATATATGCATATATGTTTATATATAGAAAATGGATGGATGGAAAATGTTATTTTGTGTATATACATGCATATATAAGACACTTAGGGTACGATAGTTGCCAGAGAACATTTGCTTTGTATTTGCTTTCACTGTGTGTATTTTTCTACGATATTTTTGATAATGATGCGTGGAATGCATTTCAAAATTCCAAATCGAGGCAGTGATCTGCATGTTGCTGAGCAAGTGCTTTATTTTCATGGCATAACATAACTGCAGCGATAATGTGGAACATCTGTACAAATGCAAAAACAACAAACAATGTACAACATTAAAGATCAGTTCATGATGTAGAAACAACATATTCAAGCACTGTATAGAGATAAAAGGCATCAAGTGCTGTTATGCAAACATTATGTACACACATGTATTTATTTCCCTACAACAAGAAAGGTGGTTGATTTACATGATTATATAAATTCAAGTTATAATGTACAATATTTATAGTTTTATTACATTTAACAAAGTAGGAACTAGTCTTGTACATAAAGCTTTTTTTTCCCTGCATATAAAGCAACAACAAATATTTTTTCTGAACCTGCAATTTTTGGGACAATCTTGACGTCCTTCCAGTTAAAACGTTTTAAAATGAAATATTTGTCTATTCGTCTATTAACGCAAGTGTGTGTGTGTGTAAAAAGGTGAATTAAAGCACCTTCTTCAGGGGTGACCAAAGTGTGGCCTAAGGGCCATCTGTAGCCGGCAGCTTATTCAAAACATTTGATGCGACATGTTTGGAAAAAAAAAAGTTGCAAGAACTATTTGTTCTGTCCCGTGATTTATAGCTGGATCTTTTCAGTACATCGAAGGACACACTTTAAAATCTATCATTCAATATTGCCAAAGAGGGGGTGGTGACTTGTCCAGGGTGTACCGCGCCTTCCGCCTGAGTACAGCTGGGATAGGTTTCAGCCTCCCTACGATCCCAAGAGGGACAAGCGGTAGTAAATGGAAGGATGGAAAATGTTCTTTTGCAGTTTAACACCGCAAAAAAGCACCTGCAAATTAACCAAGCCTAAAACCCTAACTATATTTCATGTTGCTTAGATCTCCACTTTTTGCGGCTTACAGTAGTGCCTCAACATAAAAGCTGTCTCTCGGCTAATTGCTGTGCTTTACGTTGCAAGCAAACATTTGAGTTTCAAACATCCCTGCCATTAGTTGACGTAGCTAATGTCACAGTTGCTCGCATTAGCTTATAGCTAGAGATAGACATAATTTAGTTTTCCGAACATGGGAAAATAGGAAGTGAGCGTGAAGGACAGTGCTGAGAAGACGTGGGTGATATTTGTTGAATTAAAGAAAGCGATCATCAAAAACATGACCAAGTGTGTTAGCAATTTTCAGCGTATCATTGCTAGCCTGCACCACACTGAAGCACAATGAGTTGATAACGCCAGCGAAGAATGTTAAAATATCTAAACTACGGACATTTATCCATTAATATATGGAGAAACTGCTGATGGTGTGTTGACTCAGAAGGAAATGCTGCATAAGTCAACTCTCCAAAGTAAATGCTTTACATTATCATAACATTACTTCATAAAATTACTCTAGTTGTTAGTAGTACATTAAATTGTATTGTTTTGATACATAATTTTTTCTAAAAGGTTGTTTACATGTTAAAATAGTGCCGTTTAAATGGCTTTGAATACATTTCAATGTTGACCTCGATTTAAGATATAATTGTTTTGAGTGAAGCGCTTGAGGTACTACTGTAAAAGCTGTTGTAAAACTTGGACATGAGAGCAAGGAACAGAGGAATGTTGATGAAAAAAACATTAATATAAGATTTTCTCGCTGGTGTAATAAAAAAAAAGGGTTACCGACGGCGAAGAACACGTTTTAGAATATACAAAGTGCATAGACAAGCTGTGTGAGCGTTTACAAAAGTGTATTTCCAGCTTCGAGTTCGGAAAGTAAAAGTAAAAGATCGTGTTTCTTGGAAGGGAATGATGCGTCGAGTTCAAACCAGGGCGAGTTGCATTTATCAAGACGCTGGCAGGAGGTCACAAGGTGAGAAATTCGATACAAAAACCAATAAAAGTATCAATATCACACTGACTAGGAAAATGGATATGAATGCTGGAAGAAAAATAGAAATGATGCAGGAGCTGAGGCACATTGTGACATTTACAAATATGAAACCATACTAGTTCTGGGAAGAATTATGCTCACACACACATATATAATTGTATATGAAACATTTATATCCAATTTTGCCAAAACAGACATGATCATAAAAAATGAGATTATAGCTTAAGGTGGTCCTACAGAGATGAAGCTGCCTTGCTGCTATCACAGTGTTTATGTTTCTACCATTTTAAGTATACTTGAATTTTCTATTGCTTTTCTACGCCAGCAGTGACGATAACAGTCTGTGTTGTGGTGTTGCATATATTCCCGTCTGCAACACCGTCTACCTTCATTTGGTTCCACTATGATATTTTTTTGCCTTCATATGCCATCAACACAACGGAAATAATCCAGATGTGTTTCACTGACAATTGAAATGTGATATTTTATGGCTGGGGGGCCTCACCTGTCATGGTGAAAAATATAAGGGACATTCCAATGAATCGGTGCCACAGGAAATGAAATGTAAACATGTCGGATACAATTAACTGTAAAATACATTTTAATGATGCAAAGCGTCTTGCACGTCGATCTGATTGCCTAGTCAATGAAACTATTTAAAATAATGTAAACTATCTTGGACACTAGAAAGATGACCTACAATTATATTAAAATATAAGACTTAAAATCGTTCAGAAATGTAGAAATGTTGTAAAATCATAATTACTCTTTTTTAGGGAAGTATCAAGAAAGACGCTTTTAGGGCATCGCCATGCTTATTCGCTTCATAATAAAAACACATTTTATATATATATATATATATATATATATATATATATATATGTATATATATATATATATATATATATATATATATATATATATATATATATATATATATATAGCCAGGACTGATTCCTTCCAGGCATTGATTTCCGTTTCCATAGCAGCGCGTGTCTCACTTCTGGCGACATGTGTGTTTCTATTTCCAGAATCAAACGCGAATGTGTTTTCTTATCATGGCGGACTTGGTAGCAGACAAAAAAGCCACTATCTATGGACAAGCAGGGATTCACAACCTTATACTTTTGAAGCTGAATATACGGAGGATGAACTATTGCTTATAGAAGCGAGCACAAAGGACAAGTGAGACATTGGAGCAGAATTAGCCGAGAGAGTGAGGTGAAAGTGACTTTGACGCTATAAACGTGGAACTTGGAGCCAAGCCATTTCAACATAAATGGAGTGCTTACCCCAAAAAACGGAAAAACGTCCCCGGCCATCTGTACCAAACGCACAACTGTCCGTTGAGTTAGTCACACTTTAAAATCGATCATTATGCATGCAGAACTACAGTACATACACTGTCTGACAATCTCAGCGGTGTCCAAACAAAACATGAAATATGGGTTGATATTTAACAGATACTGTAATATGATAGTTCATGTTTTTCAGTCAGTAAAAATTGGTATGGTATCGCAGTTTTATCTCTTGCCGTAGTTAACTTTTACGGCTAATACCAAAACATGCTGTTGTGTTAGTACGCTAGAAAAAGAGTTCCTCAGTGTTCCCTCTTACAATAACAATTTCACTACAACTTGGTTATTATACAGGGTACGGAACATAAGTTAAGTAATTGTGACCTTTCTTAATGCATTTTTAAAGTGATTTAGAGGTAGAGCTGTTTGCTCCCATTAGCTGCATTGCTATTCACCAAGAACAAGTTGATTTGGACATGTTGGAAAGCTCAAAAAATTTAAAATAAAACATTTGTCTTGTTTTCTCTCATAATGATTGTGAACGATAGGCACAATTCCATTGAAATTTTAAATTTAAAGTCTTCAATTTAATCACATTTTGATGTATGTCCGATCAGTTGTGGTGGCGTATGAAGGCAAAATCCTAAAAACTTTCATTGTCCAAATCCTGGAACTAGTTGCACCTGACATACTGCTGTCAAGATCATTTAGTAGGATTTTGTACAAAAATGAATTAGTATTTTTTATAATTATACTACTTTCAAGTTCATAGCAAGGTATAGATTTGAATTCGAACACAGTGGAACTTCTAAAGAGAAACGTCCAGAATGACATACAATGAGAAAAACACGACTCTAAAGTCTAAAACTTCATTCAGTTCAGTGAGAATCTAAAGTATGGCTTTTTCTTTGGCTTTTTTTTTACTGCCAGCACAGAAAATATGGCAAACAGGAACAATTTGATGACAACAATAGCAAAGGAGATAGGCGGAGATAAGACACCCATGCCCAGGCTGCTCAGTACAATATGCCTTTTTTTACCGTAGCTTTTATAAGTGCTGTTAAGTAGGCACTTTTTACACTTGTTAGACTGATAAAATTAGGGCTGTCAAATGTAACGTGCGATTAATCCATGAAAAATGATGGCATAAATTATGCATCAATGCAGTTTAATCCAAAAAATTGATTCACATGCAAATCGTGATTTGCATTTATTTTGATTCCAAATCGATTTTTTAAATTTTTGTATTTTTAAAGAATACATTTTTGGATTAAAACCGTTATTGATAATACCATAGTTAATGAGACTTTTATAAATTTGGGTTTGATAAAGTTGGGATGGAGTTGGCGTTGCAATTGCTGTATTTTCTTTAAATAGATTGATTAACATTCTGTGATTTTTGGAAATAAAATGTTCATAATACAACTTTAAAACACTTTTTAGGCCAACACTGCTCATATAAGTCACACGTCAGCAGCCAAGAGTAGCCTTTGTAACCTGTTTTGAAAAGGTTTTATTATAATTCCTATACCAAATATTATATTATGAAAATCGTGTTGAATCCAGAATTGATTCTAAATCGAATCATCAACCCAAAAATTGCAATAGAATCGTGTCATGAGGTGCTTAAAGATTCCCCCCTCTATTAATCACCCAATTTATTTTGGCCACACATGCTCCCTTACCTTAAACGCAGATGGTTAACCACTTTAAAATAAAGTCAAATTAAAGTTAAAGTTAAAGTACCAATGATTGTCTCACACTCACTAGGTGTGGCGAAATTATTCTCTGCATTTGACCCATCACCCTTGATCACCCCCTGGGAGGTGAGGGGAGCAGTGGGCAGCAGCGGTGGCTGCACCCAGGGAATCATTTTTGGTGATTTGACCCCCAATTCCAACCTTTGATGCTGAGTGCCAAGCAGGGAGGTAATGGGTCCCATTTTTATAGTCTTTGGTATGACTCGGCCGGGGTTTGAACTCACAACCTACCGTTCTCAGGGCGGACACTCTAACCACTAGGCCACTGAGTAGGTCTAATGCTACTTAAGATAAAAATAAATGAAGTGCATTCAAATAAAACATTAAAAAAATCATGTATGATATTCTGACAATGAAATTACATTGGTGTTGTTTAAACTTAATTTACATTATAAGTAATTTACTGTGATTAATCACGATTAATTACAATTCAAGTGTGACTAATCTGATTAAATGCTTTTATTATTTGACAGCCTTAGTTCAAACATTCCTTAAGACATTGCCTTTAATGGGGAACATTATCACCAGACCTATGTAAGCGTCAATATATACCTTGATGTTGCAGAAAAAAGACCATATATTTTTTTAACCGATTTCCGAACTCTAAATGGGTGAATTTGGGCGAATTAAACACATTTCTATTTATCGCTGCCTGAGCGATGAGCGATGACATCAGAAAGTGACGTCACCTAGGTAATAAAGCCGCCATTTTCTCAAACAACTCTGTTATTTTCAGTTTTTTCGACTATTTTCTGCAACCTTGGAGACAACATGCCTCGTCGGTATTGTATTGTCGGAGGGTGTAACAACACTAACAGGGAGGGATTCAAGTTGCACCACTAGCCCAAAGATGCGAAAGTGGTAAGAAATTGGACGAAATTTGTTCAAAATACGAGGGTATGGGGAAAGCCGACGAAATGGTCAGTCGTTTGTTCCGCACACTTTACCGACGAAAGCTGTGCTACTACAGAAATAGCAAGATTGTGTGGATATCCTGCGACACTCAAAGGAGATGAATTTTCAACGATAAAGTCAACTAAATCACAAATGTGAGTTTTGTTGATGTTGTTGACTTATGTGCTAATCAGACATATTTGGTCGCGGCATGACTGCCAGCTAATCGATGCTAACATGCTATTTAGGCTAGCTGTATGTACATTTGAAACTATATTTACATCCAGCGTTTCCCTCCACCCACATTTAATGCCAAACAAACACCTATCAATCGATGGATTTAAGTTGATCCAGTGTCACAAGATGCGAAACTTCTGATCGTTGGTCTGCAGATTTTACCGGCGATGCTAAGGCAAACATGGCCGAACAGCGTCAATAGCTATTCGCTCAATAGCTTCAGTTTCTGCTTCAATTTCGTTTTCGCTATCAGTCTCCATACTCCAACCAACCGTTATCAATACATGCGTAACCTGTTGAATCGCTTAAGCCGCTGAAATCCGAGTCTGAATCCGAGCTAATGTCGCTATATCTTGCTGTGCTATCCGTATTGGCATCACTGGATGACGTCACAGGAAAATGGACGATGGCGTCACAAATAGCAAAAATCAGGCACTTTAAAGCTTTTTTTAGGGATATTCCGGGATGGGTAAAATAAAAATAAAAACTTCAAAAAATTAAATAAGCCACTGGGAACTGATTTTTATTGGTTTTAACCCTTCTGAAATTGTGATAATGTTCCCCTTTAAAGTTAATGAAAGTTGTATCATGTTGACAGTTTGAATTATTTCCAATACATTGTTTTTTACAAAATAAAATAAAAAAAAAGTGTACAAAGGCCTACTAAAAACTTGTAAGAACGTTTTAGTTGTCTCCCTGAACGTGCTGGAAATGCTTTAATAAGTAAGTCCCTTTAAGAGATGACTGTCTCCAGTCTTTTCCCTCTCGTTTCATGAACGCTATGGTCCACTTTGTACCGCTACAAAAACACGCCGCGGGAGTATTGCTGCAAGCTAACGCCACAAAAGCAATAGTAAAGATGCAACACAACATAAAACATGAGCAGGTTATAGGCACTATAAAAATACACACCGTGGCACTGTAAAAAGAACAGCCTTGGAGGCCCTTGAGGTTCTTCTTGATGGCTGACGTGTGTAGCACGGGGAGCAGTACAGAGCATGTGTGAGGAGGGGGAGTGGGGGGGGTTTGGTCCCACCACGAGGGCTTGACAGTCTGTCGGGGTCCTAATGGATGGCGTTAATGTCTGTTCGGCTGTTGGCGTGTCCGTGCACGCCGCTGCCCCCTATAGTTGTGGTGGAGGTGGTGATGGTGTTGTGCTGGATGACCTGCTGTTGCGTGCAAGCTGGAGATGGACTTCCTGCTGGACTACTTTCCGGACCTGAGGACACATCACGGAAGCAACACTTTGATGAAAGCCGGCTTGTTATTGCGCAATACCGAGATATCAAAATAGTACTGTATAGTGAGGCTAATCACTAGCTGTAAACAAGCGCCTTAAACCTTTGCGACAATTAAGATGCTCACATGAATATAATCATGTAATTATTCATGTTTTTTTCTAACCTGCAAGGTCACACTGAGAAGGGTGGCCAAGCCACTGCCAGATCTAAATAACACGACAGTGTCCTGGATCGAAAATTGGCTGACATTGAATTGTTGTTCTGTAAAATTTCAAAAAGTATGGGGGGCTTTCATAAAATATGTAACAGAGACTGATCTCCAATTCAATGCCGATTGAAACCTAACTGAAATGTAAATAATGAATTAGCCTTTTATCTGCTTCTGTGTATTGCTGCATCATGTTGGCCCCAACAATTAGGAGTACAGTTGTCTGTGACTTTATGTCATTATTGGCCTGTTCTTATTTGACTGATGTTTTTTTGTTTAGTTTTCTTGGAGGGAGAACAAAAAAAATCTAATAAACAAAGGTGAAAATAAACTGTTGGGTCAATATCAATGTGTGTTTAAAGGATTAAATATTTTCTGTCCCGCTCCTTCTAAGGGACAACATTTTTTTCAGGTTAAAAAATCTTCCCAGAGTTAATGTGTATGTTTTTATCTGTATGTGTCACGATAGTTCTTTACTTTCACTAAATATGCTGTTCCGCTATGGCCTCCCACACCCCCTTTCCTCCAACACCTGGATCCACCCTACTATTTAAGAAGCACATATATTTAAAAGCTATACTAAAAGTGCTATAAACATAAACATTGGTAACATACTACATTCCTTCATTATGCCAGACAAGCCACGTTACAGACTGTATGTCATTAAAATACCAGTTAGTCAATGTTGGCAACACTGGTTACCAAATAACCAATCTTTTGCCAGAAAAGCAAAATTATTGTTATGTGTTAGGTGTTTCAGGTGTGTGGTAAGCTTATCCTAGTCGTTTGTTCTTTTAAAAGAAAAAGCAGTTTGGGCAAAGGCAGATTTTCTCAGTGGGATCTTACAATCCACCTGGATGCAGACCTTAAGGCCCTAGAACAGGGTTTATGAACCTTTTTGGCCGAGAGAGCCATGAAAGCCAAATATTTTAAAAATGTATTTCCGTGAGAGCCATATAATATTTTTTAACACTGAATACAACTAAATGTATGCATTTTTAAGTAAGACCAACATTTTTTGAGTAAAATAACTCTTATTATTTTTAATAACATTGTTATTCTGAGGCTAGCCAGTTATAAATAAAATACTTCTTACCATTATTGCGACTTCTTGAACAGGTGCGGATGAATTGAAATGCATGAGAATGTTTTATATTTGGACCGTTATTTTTAACACCAGCGGAATTATTCATTAGTTATCGTGTTAAGAAATGTCAGCTAAGATTTATTTAAAGGCCAGATGCAGTCATCAAAAGAGCCACATCAGGCGAGAGAGCCATAGGTTCCCTACCCCTGCCCTATAGCATCACATCATTTTTCAATGGACGGGGGGGGCAGCATTGTGGATTATTTTGTGAACCAGACGAACATGATACAACAATCACATGCTCAAAACTGAGCATGTTATATTTCGGGAGAACGTTACAATGGTGGTATTGTCGTGGTTTTTTTAGTCAGTATTTTCAATGCTTGTCCGTACAGCTATATAATTGGCTTTATGGAGGTTTGATTTGCCTGAGTCCAGCATGGCTTACAATATTTCATGTAAGAGGGAACCATGACATGGAGAAATGTCTTTTACTTTAACCGCGAATGGTTACCTGAAAATACACAAATAAATTAATTCAAGTAAGACCTTTAAAAAAAAATTATATTCTGATAATAAAATTACATTTGTGTCAAAATATCGGGTCTTTTTTTAACTTTTTAAGTAATTTACTTAATCACAAGTAATCACAAGTTAAAAGTGTGATTACCATGATTAAGAAAATTAATAAATTGACAGCCGTAATTTGAAGACATTTTTGTGGAAAAACTGCCTTGGAAATAATGCTACAGTACAAACTAATATTAAAAGCAATCAAAGCTTAGCCTTAAAAACAGATAATATTAAATCTAAAACTATCACGCTTGGGCCGCATGGTAGCAGTATTTGTCATGATCCCAAAATGCAGAGGACAGGAGGATACAGTTTGCAGGTAAAAATATTTGATCATTGGAAAAATTATATAATAAAATATTAGTGCAGCTGGGAGTGCACAGGAAGCATAAGGGAAGCTATGCAATTCTAAGACAAAATTGAACAGGCTACAAGCTGAACTCGACAGAATGCTAACTGTCAGCAACGGTGTAATGAACCCTCCTCATCATGATGAGGGACAGGTGTGAGGAGCCATCGCTCAGAGGCAGGAGTAAAATTACAGTGTGACAACACACCAACACAGAAGTAGAAAAAAAGAGTGCAAGACAGTAACTAAACACTAAACAAGGGAAAAACCACCACCCAACTCAAAACACTCACAAAAGATCATGACAAAAACAATATGAAAGACTTTAATGTGTCTTGTTTTCATGTTAGCATTTAAGATAGCAGGCTGTCAGCAGTCAGTCTGTAAGTTTATCAAAGAGCAGTTAACGATCATGGTTTTTCAGTTTATTTATACTTAAAACAGTAATATCGCAATTATCATTATTACCATGTATCGTTATATCCCTAGACTAGAGAATCATTTAGTAAAGCGTGAAGCTCCAACAAGGCTAAACACATTTTTTTCAAAAGTGTTTGTTTGTCCATCTATTTGTTAGCTTGAAGACTACTTCCTGATTCATAGCGGAGGACACATAGATGGATATGGTTGACTCTTAGTGTAATAGTGAAATCCTGTATTTGGTTCTTTATCAAGGTCCTAACCCAAAATTGAATCAAGTATTAATTTGTCACTAGCCACGTGTATATGGACAACATGTATTTAATCTGATTATCATTCGGATTAGAATGTTACTGTGAACCCTGAAAAAATGATCCGATTATGACGTGGATTTTCATGCATCAAGCCTTAAAGGGGAACTGCACGTTTTTTAAAATTTAGCCTATTATTCACAATCACTATGAAAAAACATGACGACGGATGGATTTTTTTTAATGCCTTGTAATTATTAAATAAAGGTAAATACAAGTTCGCTTACAGCGGAGTCAATGGGAGCTCCACTTTTATGCCCATAAACTCCAATTAATAACCATTCAAAAAGATCCATCAATACTCCAGTTACATTTTGTGACTTGAACATTAACCGAGTATTAGTGGTATTGTTATTATCAATCAATCAATCAATGTTTACTTATATAGCCCTAAATCACTAGTGTTTCAAAGGGCTGCACAAACCACAACACAAACCACTACGACATCCTCGGTAGGACCACATAAGGGCAAGTAAAACTCACACCCAGTGGGACGTCGGTGACAATGATGACCCAGTGGGATGTCAGTGATAATGATGACTATGAGAACCTTGGAGAGGACGAAAGCAATGGATGTCGAGCGGGTCTAACATGATACTGTGAAAGCTCAATCCATAATGGATCTAACACAGTCGCGAGAGTCCAGTCCAAAGCGGATCCCACACAGAAGCGAGAGTCCCGTTCACAGCGGAGCCAGCAGGAAAACATCCCAAGCGGAGACGGATCAGCAGCGCAGAGATGTCCCCAGCCGATACACAGGCAAGCAGTACATGGCCACCGGATCGGACCGGACCCCCTCCACAAGGGAGAGTGGGACATAGGAGAAAAAGAAAAGAAACGGCAGATCAACTGGTCTAAAAAGGGAGTCTATTTAAAGGCTAGAGTAAACAAATGAGTTTTAAGGTGAGACTTAAATGCTTCTACTGAGGTAGCATCTCAAACTGTTACCGGGAGGGCATTCCAGAGTACTGGAGCCCGAACGGAAAACGCTCTATAGCCCGCAGACTTTTTTTGGGCTTTGGGAATCACTAATAAGCCAGAGTCCTTTGAACGCAGATTTCTTGCTGGGACATATGGTACAATACAATCGGCAAGATAGGATGGAGCTAGACCGTGTAGTATTTTATACGTAAGTAGTAAAACCTTAAAGTCACATCTTAAGTGCACAGGAAGCCAGTGCAGGTGAGCCAGTACAGGCGCAATGTGATCAAACTTTCTTGTTCTTGTCAAAAGTCTAGCAGCCGCATTTTGTACCAACTGTAATCTTTTAATGCTAGGCATGGGGAGATCCGAAAATAATACGTTACAGTAGTCGAGGCGAGGAGTAACAAACGCATGGATAATGATCTCAGCATCTTTAGTGGACAGAATAAGTGCTAACGCAGACAAACTATTTAGAGCTGCAAAGTGATCACAAGCTTATGCTGTTTACATCATCGAGTGGTTTGCTGCTTCCTTGCTCCCTGTAATTTTATTACATCATGCCTCTCACCGGACATAAGACGTGTAAGTAGGTAATCCGACAAGTTGTTACACTTTGACAACCAATTTAGGACCTGGAACTGGCAAGACTGACAAAAAAAGCGCTTGTTCCCATCGCCCTCCACCCCGTTTCTTTGCGGGGATTATGAGACATTGTTTATCTAAATAGGAATATATGAACATCGTAGCAGTCTTCATCCTAATGACAGCAGACATTGTACAGTAAGTTGTGTTGCATTATGTTCGTTGGTGCTCATAAAGTCTGCAGTGAGTAACAATCAGTAATGAAGGAAAAAAAGCAAACATTTTTTAAATGAATGCTTAAAATGATCGAAATAATGAATGTTATTATAAATGTGTCTGTTACTACATTACTTAAACACTTAAAGCATGTATATAAACCCCCAATGGAGGTGTTTGGATGTTTTTTAGGGGCTCTATAGGCAGAATTGAACGCCTCTCATAGGCTCTTTTGTAAGCAAACATTTCATCAAATGTATTTAATATTCATAATGCTTTTTTAAAAAAAAAAAAAAACCCGTCATGTCTTTCATAACGATTGTGAACAATAGGCACAATAAAATAAAGTAGGGATAGTTGTCCTTTAAGTCAGAATTCTTTACGAAAGTGCAGAACTTAACGTAAGCAGAAAGGTGTGTTATTATTTGTGCTATGGCGCCACCTTTTGGACGAGTTTGCTCACTGCAGGTGCTGACTAAGCAGTGACTTTTACTGTAAACAAACATGGCTTTGTGCATTTCTTCTAGTCCGACATTATCACGGTATTTATTTATCTTTTTTTCCTTCTGTTCACCACTTTTGTTTTACCTCTCTTTTTGAAATAGAGCTGTCCTGTGCCTTTTATGTTGTGATTATGTACGTGTTGCAGTGCGTCTTCATGTTATGACATTCTGTGTACGTGTCTGAGGCTGGCAGTTGGCACTTGGACTAGCCGTAAGGTCGTGAATAAAACAGCTCGTTAAGAAGAGAACTTGTTACATCGACACATGACACTCCAGGCAGTACTTTTATTTTTGCTTGTTTTGTTTTAAAGCAACAAACTCAACAGTATGTAACACTAGTTTTGTACATGTTGAGGGGGGCGACAGCAGCAAGACAGTTGCTTCATTCTGAGACTATTAACGTTAGACCCCCTCCACCACTAAAGTATAGCTGAGACTAAGACATGCACAGTATAGATAATTCTAACCTGGATTTTGGAAGATGTGTTTTCATGCGCTATAATCCAAATGACTTTCGGCATAAACCACCACTGGACCCAACTTAAACAAGTTGAAAAACTTATTCGGGTGTTACCATTTAGTGGTCAATTGTACGGAATATGAACTGTACTGTGCAATCTACTAATAAAAGTTTCAATCAATCAATCAATCAAACTTGACCGGAATAACATTTTTATCTAAACGTGTGAACGGGTCAGAATATTCCGAATGCCGTGTGTACATAAATAAATAAATAATTGGGTTGTACTTGTATAGCGCTTTTCTACCTTCAAGGTACTCAAAGCGCTTTGACACTACTTCCACATTTACCCATTCACACACTGATGGAGGGAGCTGCAATGCAAGGCGCTAACCAGCACCCATCAGGAGCAAGGGTGAAGTGTCTTGCTCAGGACACAACGGACGTGACGAGGTTGGTACTAGGTGGGATTTGAACCAGGGACCGTCGGGTTGCGCACAGCCGCTCTCCCACTGCGCCACGCCGTCCCTATGAAGCATTTCTATTCCGGTTAGGCTTTTAATCCGATTAAATGTGTCCATGTGCACATAGCTACTGTGCCACAATTCTACAAAAATTGGTGGAAATATTGTTTTTCTAGGGTAATTCTGCTGTTTGTGTAAAAAGGCTGCTTAAAACCCACTAGTAAAAACAGACCAAGATATCATCAAAACGGAAAATAGAATCCCTCAGCTCTGTAAACACACCTGATAGATGGTGGTCACATTAAACTGGACCTGTGTACACAACCTAAGACTCATTGATGAACGTCTCGCCCAGTCTGGGACAGGTCCGCCTCCTCTATAAAAGAAACATTGAGCCAGGACGGATGTGAGCCTGATTTTCCTCCCCAAAGCCACACAGGGGAGGCTTCCGATCCTAATTAAAATGGCTCTGGTATCAAAGGGCGGGGTCCTGATGTCATGGCTGAGAGGAATCGGTAAGACGCGGGGTGCATGGACACAGGCGTGCACCTCATGACGCATTTCTCACTCAGTGTCCCTTGAAGGTGCAAGAAAAGATCCCAGATGGGCCTGAGACTACCTACACCCAGAATAGGAGGGGTCTTGCTGAGGAAACGTGGGAACTAGAGCGCAACATCTCATCATACTTTAGTTTTTATTCTGGCAACACACTGTTCTGTGGACCAAAGTGTGTAGTGGTGTGTGTGTGTGGGTGTGTGCATGTGTGTGTGACTCACTGAGGTAACCTTGGGACTCTTTTTGCATAGTGGTGATTGGACAGTCCTTGTGTGTGAGGAGGAGCTGCTTGAGCTGGGTCACCTCGTTCTTTAGCATTGTCACTTCATTCTGAAATGAAAGAAAACAGGACCATAATTTAGCCTGACAGATGAGTCCATTGACCCTTGAAAGGTCTGCTCTTGTTTTTGTTGTTTGTTTTTTAAATAAAAACACTAACTATCATTGTGTTATCAAATAAACTTTGCCGTTAAGCAAATAGTGGGGTGGGCCCCCCTTGGTGGACGTGGTGCGATGCCGAAGGGGGGCATGAATCTGGATGGATACCGAATCGGGTACCATTTTTTGGCACAAACTGAATCCTGCCGAGTCTTACCAGGCACCTATTCACGTAAAATCGGTGCCATGTTACGGTTCCTGGGTTGCGTTTGACGTCATGTCTGTTTGCCGCCTAAGTCTGGCTTGCGATCACTCCAGCAGCACTGAGAGCAAAATCAGCCAAACTACCTCTAGGTAATTTTGCAATTATTAATGCCAGCAAAGAAGACGACTCAAAAAACGCCCAAACGTAAGTAAAGCAAGGCTTCAGTTTTCCAAATATGTACAAGCTTGGTGCTAATATAATTTGGTTTTGCTATTGACATGCTAATGATTAGCATTAGGGATTTTAAATGGCGATTTAAAGACCTCCAAATTTGCTGTTGAAAACTACAACTACAATGCATATTACAATAAAACAGCTGCATGCTTACAGTATTAACCAGATTTAAGGCGCAACAAAAAGCACACTATAAACTATACACTTCTGCCATCTACCGTCTTGGACTTGCATAAGTAATTGCAACTTATATTTATTTACCAAAGGTTTGTGTGTTTACTAAAACTTGCGCAAACTTCATGGCACACGCAAAGAGGTTCTACTAAACATGTGTGAGGTGGATTGTGTCTGATAAGTGAGTAGAATAAGGCGTGAGATTGATTTGCATCTCTGTCTTCATTAAGATGCAAAATATATGACAATCATGAAAAAACCCGCAACACCGCAAAGAAAAAATGCAAATATAATTATCGCAACGTGATTTATCAACACTCATCACTATTTTGGAGCACTATTTTGTGTCTTATTTAGCACGTTTGAAAAGGACATGCAAACTGATACAGTTCCACACAAACCTTGCACTGCAAAGACACATAATACACATAATTATCTGTCTATTGTGTACGTTTCAACATATTTGGACAGTCTGAAATAAAATTATAAGACACATTGTTCAGCAACATCCTTTTATAATTTTATAGCTTCTGAATGACTTAAGGGGCTGATTAAAATAAATCAAATTGATGCGTTTTGGCGTTATTTATTTTTCTTTTTAATGACGTTGGTTTTCTCACATAAAATATATATTACTAACATACCGTATATTACCAAGTAAACGCCCTTGGGCAAATAACCGCCAATGTCCTAATAGCCGCCCGGGCTCTGAGCCCATTTTGTGAATTAAACGCCTCTTCCTAATAATAGCCCATGTATCGCTATACATGGGCTGATGGACGGGAATACTTTAAGGGGAAAGAAGAACAGAAAGTTTGACTTAAAGTTCAAGCTAGCGGTTGTGAAGTATGCGGAGCAGAATTCTGGTTTGGCAGCGGCCAGGCAGTTTAACGTTGACCCAAAACGTGTACGCGAATGGAAACAAAAAAAGGGAGAACTACTATCTCAGTCGGCAATCGATGGAAAACGGGCTCACTTATCTGGCAGAGGTCGGAAGAAATTGAGCGACGAGCTTGATGCTAATTTGTGAAAGTGGATATATCACGTTTGAGGACTGAACCACCGTGTGTCGCGCAAAATGATCCGCATTAAGGGCAAGGAGTTGTATGCCACTGCGAGTGACACGGTGGTGTTTGGTGCAATTAATCGATTGCTGCGTCGGAACAACTTTACCTTCAGGAAGAGAACAACTGTTGCACAGAAGGACGCTCCCGTCGAGAAGATTGTCAACTTCCTCGTTTTCTTTACTAAACAGATAGAGGCCAAGAAAATCCAGCCCAAGAATATCATCGCCATGGATGAAACAGCCGTCTGGTTTGACATGGTTGGTTTTAGTATGGTCAATGAGAGGAGCGCCCACTCCATCTGCCTCAAAACCACCGACCACGTGAAGGCACGCGTCACGGTGGCTCTTGCAGCCAAAGCAGACGGGACAAAGCTGAAGCCTTACATTGTGTTCAAAGGTGCTGTCCGTGATGTAAAGGCTATGCAGAGCATCCCCGGGGTGATCATAGCTTCCTCCAAGAATGGCTGGTTTAATGATGACCTGACAAAGGATTGGCTCCAGAGGGCAGTGGGGAAATTTCAGTTCGGACCGAGGCTACTTGCATGGGACTCGTACCAATGCCATATCAGCGAGGCCACAAAGGCAGAGCTCAAAAGGGGCTACAACCTTACAATGGCTGTTATATCTGGAGGTTGCACAAAGTACCTGCAGGCCCCCGATGTTGTGTGGAATGGCCCTTTCAAAGCGCAGCTCCGTGACTACTATGATAACTGGATGGCTGGTGATAAAGACAGGACCTACACCAAGTCAGGGAACCTGTTCCGCCGCCTCCTGGTCGACTGGGTCCTGGGAGCCTGGGATGCTCTGGATCGGGACACTCTGATCAACTCATTCAAGGTAGGCTGGCTGGCTGTGTGTATGTGTGCGTGTGTTGCAAACAGTAGCCATAGCTGATTGTTGCTTTCTGGTATCCTACAAGGTGTGTGGGCTGACGGTGGCAGCTGATGGGAGTGAGGACCACCTCATTTACTGCCTCAAGGAGGGACAGCCATGTCAGGCAGGCAGAGAGATGCTGTTGAGGGATAGACAGCAGGGTGCTGCTGTGGTTCAGGAAGCGGAGGAGATTGATGAGTAACAGCAGTTCCTCAATGAACTTGTGATTAAAGAGGAGGATGATGATGAGGTGGGTGAGGGAGAGGAGGGGGAGAAAGAGGAGGAGGAAGAAGGGGAGGAGGAGGAGGATGATGAGTGGGTTTGAGTCGCATTTGGGGTTGCGTTTGCTGCATTATTATTGTTTTGATGGTTTTATAGAGTACTTAGAACCATAATTGTATTTTTCCTGTATGCTGCTTTATTTAAAACTTGGAATACTGTAGCCTTTATTTTATTTAAGTGACATTATTATTGTTCTGTTTTGATGGTGGGTTTTATACTTGAGTACTTGGAACCATAATTGTATTTTTCCCGGTGGCTGCTTTATTTAAAAACTTTATTTATCATCAGTATTGGTATTCTATTTGACAATTGCTGCACTACTGCCATGTTGAGGCCTTGTTGATCCCTTGTCTTTTGATAGTCTTGTTTTTTGTTTGTATGTTTACAATAGCTTTTACATTTAAATTTTTTTATACGAAAAAAAAATACTGGACAGTAACCATTGTAACCAAATAATGGCCTGGTGCAGGCTGGTGCAAAAATAAATAGAGTCTTTTGCAAATAACCGCCTGCTTATTTTAAACGCCCGTCTCCAAAAATGATTTTGTGAAATAAACGCCCGGGCTACTATTTGGTAAAATACGGTATATCTTAAACAGTATGATAAACACTTGAAGTATGCATTTTTTGCGTTTTGAGCACAGTGTTGCAGCCTGCCTCCCATGCACCTTTAGCGGGTAAAAAAAAGCATTAAAAAATGGTGTAACTGTACATGTAGATGCACAACTGCTTCTAAAATGCCCATAACAAGTAGTACATGTCTCAGGCATATTTGAAAACAGCAAAACGCCACAGAATGTGCATTGAATGACAGCGTCTCCGTGGTGATGACCCGTAATAGTACACGCAAAATCCTCATTTGAATAAGGCGGTCTGCACCACTTTTGCACACACAGTGTTAGAAGATCGGACGCAACACGGCCACTTATATTGCATGTTATTTCATAGATTGTACACGCGGTTTAGCGCAAGTTATTTGGATCTTAGTAAATCAGGCCCTTAGTGTCATACATGCTAATAAAACTCAGAAATGTGATAATCGTCATAATCAACTCATTTGTATATGTTGAAAAAAATATAGATTTTATTATCAAAAACAATTCATATTAATTAAGACACATTAAAGTACCAAAAAGTGTTTTTGTTGAGTACTGGTATCGATTCCCAGATCCTGTGAATTGGTAGAGTACCAGTTCAAATGCGAACAGTGCCCATCCCTAGGAACGTGTGAACATGCTTTATCAGTATCATGCAGTACGTGGTTATGGCCTTCCCTCCATACACTGTACATAAAAAATTGTAGATATTGTTGGTCTGAAAAATATTTTGAAAAAGTAGTTAATGTACGCTATAAAAAAAATCATGTTATGATGTCATCTATTTTCAGATTATTACTCACCGGAAAAACAAAGCCAATCATTTAGAGAGAGAAAAAAATGATAATTTTAAAATTATAGTTTGATCAGAAGTGTGTACATTTTGTGAGGTTACAATTACTAAATCATGATTGTGCGTGAATCATCTTTACACAAAAATTGTATATTGTGCTGACACGAGGCAATTTTAACAATATTTTTAAACTCAATACAGTCGTCCCTCGTTTAGTGCTGTGAAATGATTCCGGACATTACTGCGAAAAAGGAATTCCTGCGAAGTACAAGTCATTAATTATAAATCAAATATTTTCAGAGCTAGAGCAAAAAAAAAACGGTTTACTCCCTTCTAAATATGTTTTTTTTAACATTATGAGAGCCCTCTAGACATGGAATAACACACTTTAATCACATTTTCGTAATTTTAATCCAATATAGTAATGCTGCCTGAGGCTAGACCAATCCGTGGCCCCATAATGAACAGCCGGCTCTGATTGGTTTGGTTTCCTCTCGTGGCCAATACTACTGTAGTATTAGTGTTTTTAGTTTATTTAGACAGTTTTATGCTTAAATATGCTTAATTTAGAAAGAAAAAAATGTAGATTATGTTTAAGAAAACTAACCTGCAGCATTTGAGGCATTTTTTTGTGTGAAATATTGTTATACAGTCAAATATGCTGTATTTATTTTTCGTCAAACGGCTGCACTTATACTTTGTAAACCCCTGTTTTCGATCACTAGAGACAAAGTACTCACTCTGGTGTTCAATCAGATGGGTTTGAGGTTACACTGTTTGCATGCATTTTTCTCTTTCCAATCTGGCACCGCTGTACTGGTTGCCGTCCGCAGGAGCTCTGTGCTCATTTTTTCCCCTTTTTGTTTTCGTAATGTTTTGGAAAGGCCCTTTGGGACTGCACAACAAGGTGTGGGTGGCACTTTAGTGGCCATGTTTGTGACTGAGACCGTCTGTTGGCTATCCCCATCCTTCCATCCATTTTCTACTGCTTTGACGCACCAAAATCCGCATGGAGGTACCGGAGGAGAGGCGGAGGAAGAGACGGGGCTGAAGAATTACAGTAGGTTTGAGTGTCGGGATGGACAAGTTTCGCAGAGCCCAGGTCGAACGAGCATTGATTGGACACTTCGGTCTCCCTGGACGAGTTCTCACTCATGGACTCGCTCACTGGACATTGGTCAAGAGCTAGTGGGTAGCCTAGGACGGAGTCGGCTCACTTGGTTGCTTGGTTGTGTCTGTTCCTGTCACTGGCCTTGCTGCCCTAACCTGACTGTCACCAGAGCCTTGTAGTTCGCTGAGCTCCACACAAGGATCTGGACTCGAGAGCAATGCAAACTCCTTCAAGGTAGCAAAAAATAATGAACCAATTAGGATCGCCGGGCAGGATTCCATAGATGTGATGTAGCGCCGAAGCACCTGTTTGAGTCGTGTGGTGACATTGATTCTGCTATTGCAACTGTTTTGTCGAATCTATCGAATATTAATTATTTAAAAGATGAACAGAGAACTTTTTGCTCTGTCGTGATCCAATATGTCGGCTGCTCTGTTTTTGATTTCCCAGCGCCGCTCTCATCAGCATCACGGGTTGATTTGGATGTGAGTGGTTGAAGTAGCAACTTCATTCAAGGTAACGGACAAGTGGTTTATCCAATTACATACAATGATTTTTTTTACAAGGCCCCGCCTTCTGAAATACGACTCCTATTGAGAAGTCCCAGATCCTTGTGTCATACTTGCCAACCTTGAGACCTCCAAATTCGGGAAATGGGGGGCTGGTGTGGTTTGGTGGTAGCGGGGGTGTATATTGTAGTGTCCCGGAAGAGTTAGTGCTGCAAGGGGTTCTGGGTATTTGTTCTGTTGTGTTATGGTGCGGATGTTCTCCCGAAATGTGTTTGTCATTCTTGTTTGGTGTGAGTTCACAGTGTGACGCATTGTTAAAGTTCTTTTTACGGCCACCTTCAGTGTGACCTGTATGGCTGTTGATCCAGTATGCGTGCATTCACTTGTGTGTGTAAAAGCCGCATATACTATGTAACTGGGCCGACATGCTGTTTGTATGGAGGACGCTTAAGACAGTGCCTTTAAGGCACTGCCTTTCGTTGTCCGGGTTGGAAATCGGAAGAAATTCGGGAGAATGGTTGGGCCGGGAGATTTTCGGGAGGGTCGCTGAAATTCGGGAGACTCCCGGGAAAAGTATGCATTGTGTGGAGCTCAGCGAACTACAAGGATTTGGCGAGAGTCAGGTTACCGCTGCCCCTCTCTTGAGTCTGATTCCGACTGGGGGTGATTGCTATGATATGCTGTGATACATAATCTGACATCATTGTCCTCATTAACTTTAGTCCGACATGGATTTTTTTCGGCATTATCGCTCTGCAACAGCGTCTCTTAAACACCATGTCCAATTATAGCTTTGATTGAGAGGAATGAAAAATAGCTCCGAAATTTGACATTTGAACCCTGGACAATTATTGTAGTACAATTACAAGTCTTTCAGTCCATCCATCCATCCATTTTCAACCGTTTATTCCCTTTGGGGTCGCTGGTGCCTATCTCGACTACAATCGGGCGGAAGGCGGGGTACACCCTGGACAAGTCGCCACCTCATCGCAGGGCCAACACAGATAGACAGACAACATTCACACTCACATTCACACACTAGGGCCACTTTAGTGTTGCCAATCAACCTATCCCCAGGTGCATGTCTTTGGAGGTGGGAGGAAGCCGGAGTACCCATAGGGAACCCACACATTCACAGGGAGGACATGCAAACTCCACACACAAAGATCCCGAGCCCGGGATTGAACCCTGACTACTCAGGACCTTCGTATTGTGAGGCAGACGCACTAACCCATCTTCCACCGTGAAGCCCAAGTCTTTCAGTCATTATTAATATATCTAAAATAAATTAAGCCGTATATCTAATTGACTATAATAATTTATTTTATTTGTAGATGAATGCTGGAGAAATGATGTGATTCTACTGCAACATGTTCAGACATTCATTTATTGTCATTTACTGCAAATTTTAAATAAGATAAAGTATGCCTGATGGTGTAACTGCATATGCTTGTTGTTGCAGAGAGCGTGTGTTTGATTCCTGCCGAAGCCAAACCACGGTGTGCCCACCCCTGACGGCCGAAAGTAACAAAAAAATAAGATCTGTTTAAGGCTTTTGGCGAGCAGGAGCCAATTTGGGCAAAATGTGCCCATACAAGCATGAGGCATTATTGTGTACAACAAATATGTCCATTGTGTACCTGAAGCTGCATGTTGGTCTGTGTGAGTTCTTCTGCTTTCTTCTCTAACGACATCACCCACACTTTCCTCTTCTGCCTGCATCGCGTCGCCGCCGCTCGGTTCCGTTCCAGAAACTTCCGCCGACGTTCGTCCGGGTCCTCGTCCGCTACCCTCCTGCGTCGGCCGCCGCTAGGGGGCGGAGACTGCAGCGTCTGCGTGGGCTGCATCTGTTGTGTGGCGGGAGACATCTGAAAGGCAGAAGGAGGCGGAGGGGTTCTGTGAGATGCATCATAAATGAGCTTTCTGAAGAGGGAGTTTATGTCTGCCAACGTCCAACCACAGACATAATCACTGGGACACACCTGGAAACCATCCATGCACCTGACTGCTCTCCAAACAAGGCTCTATACATTTACCACCTACAGCTATTTCAAGAGTGCCAAGTGGCCTCAAAACAACATCTGCTTGAATGAGTGAGTGACTGGGCTGATTCACCAACCTGCCCACCTAGTTAAGGAGGTGTCGGGCCCTTTTCCACCACTCACTTACACCCAGACACAACTTTATATATGCCCTGACACATCTTGACATAGACTTGGCAAGGTCAAGTGTTTGCCGTTTGGACCATTACCATTTTTATGAGAAGCACGGAAAACACAAGCGGCTTTAATGGATGCCGAGCATGCGTACAGTGTTGTTTCGATGCATTAATGGCATGTTTGGAGCATACAAAGACTTGTGTGGGTCTATTATTCAATAGGCCTATCACAGCAAAGGGCATCAGGAAATGCAAGGACAAAATAGTTATTTTTAAAGCTGTAAGCAATACTTTTCTTTGAAGTCAAACCAAATTAACAGTGGAACCCGTTTAAGGGGGACCTATTATTTCTGGGGCTTCACGGTGGCAGAGGGGTTAGTGCGTCTGCCTCACAATACGAAGGTCGTGCAGTCCTGGGTTCAAATCCAGGCTCGGGATCTTTCTGTGTGGAGTTTGTATGTTCTCCCCGTGAATGCGTGGGTTCCCTCCGGGTACTCCGGCTTCCTCCCACTTCCAAAGACATGCACCTGGGGATAGGTTGATTGGCAACACTAAATTGGCCCTAGTGTGTGAATGTGAGTGTGAATGTTGTCTGTCTATCTGTGTTGGCCCAGCGATGAGGTGGCGACTTGTCCAGGGCGTACCCCGCCTTCCGCCCGATTGTAGCTGAGATAGGCGCCAGCGCCCCCCGCGACCCCAAAAGGGAATAAGCGGTAGAAAATGGATGGATGGATGGAACTTGTTTTCTAGCTATTAGCACCTGTTTTTTTTATTTATTTTGGAACTGATATAAATCCTGATGATTTGAAATCCAACCATAGCGATATGGCAGAGATATTTATGAAATAATCTTGGCCTCCTTCATACTTCCTCCGGACAAGCTGTTAGGAATTTGCACAATTTTTGACTTTTTTCCCCAGTGATGTCGTCAGATATTTCCATATATGTTAAACATTTACCCAAAGAGCTTTGCGTGAGTCCACCATTATATTCCAACGCTGTAATAATTAAGCTCCTTTTGTCGAGCAGACTGGCTCGTACATGGATATGCATGCAAAATGTTTCATTGTTGCCATTTGTAATAAAAAACAACTTATAGTTCAAACTTATAATAGTCAGCAGACTTCATATAGAAATGCTAAAAAACTACAACATGGCTGACGGGGAGAAGACGCAGTTGAAGTGGAGGCACGTAAATAAGACCACGTAAAAAATGGCGTATCCTGAAGAGATGGCCAGAAAACATAACGTATACAACATTTTTAACCACCATTACATGTTATGTAGACCAAGTGTTTCGTAACCATAGGGCAGTGCCTTTGTTGGGCCGCTAAAAATATCTGTTTCTCAGCTGCGGTCCGTATGGGCCGCAACAGTACTAACCTGTCATTACACTCTTCCACCACTTGTGGCAGTATATATCAAACAAACAGAAGAACGCTGGAGCTAAAGTCATAAAGAAGTTTCCTAAGCGCAAAAATTATGACTAAAGTGAAGCTGTATTTTATTTGTATTATTCATTATATATATATATATATATATATATATATATATATATATATATATATATATACATATATATATACATATATATATATATATATATATGTATATATATATATATATGTATATGTATATATATATATATATATATATATATATATATATAGTTGGTTTAATTTCAATTTTGTTTTTAATCAAGTATTATGAGTCCCTTCTTTTGCAATATACTTAATATCACAAAAAATATACTATTAAAAATATACTATTATTGAATTTGGCGACTTGTCCAGGGTGTACCCCGCCTTACGCCCGACTGTAGCTGAGATAGGCGCCAGCGCCCCCCGCGACCCCAAAAGAGAATAAGCGGTAGAAATGGATGGATGGAGTTGACAAAATTTTATAATTTTAAAAAAGCGGGCTAGTGTAATAGTAGTAAAAAGCACACCGTGGACCAGGACTTGAGGGCTTGGTCGTCTTTGACTGGTTGTCGACTTAAATGTACGTGTTCCACTCTATTTGCATTTATTAGCCGTAAACCAAAGTGCCTCAAATCACCATGAGGACCACAGTCTTTTTGCACCTGGGCCGACTTAATAAATATAGTTGGGCGTGGGGCATAGTTTCCACAGGACAAGCCTTTAGAATCATTAAAACAAAGCTGACTCAACTTTAACTGACTATCCTACAAAAATGACTACCAAACATGGCATTAAGGCAACAACACTGTTATATAAAACCAGAGCACAGACAAATGATGTCCATTGTGGCAAACCCAGAAAACAAAAGTTGTGTTCTGGTTATACGGGTGGACTAATACATGCAACAAACATCAGTACACCACAAAGTAATATAGACTAAAATGTTGCTTTACAATTAGATGTTTCAGTATTGGCTGGATGCATGTAGAAACAAGAAAATAGAATTATTATGTACTAGGGCCACACTAAAAAAAAAATAAACTAAGAGATTTAGGTTGTAAAATAAACAAGTAAAATGTCTTCATGCATGCATAGAGGGTGGGAGGGTGGGGGCAATGCCAGGGCGGGCACATGTGACGCCGGGGGACAAGCTTTATCAGTATCATGCAGTATCATGTTTCAAACGCCACTACAAAGCGAGTTCATTGTAGCCACTAATCCTGACTTCTTCATTTTGATTTAAAAATAAAGATAATTTTTTTGGTTTTGTAGATTAAAGTGTTTTATATATTGTGCTCCTAAATAAATGTTGCTGATCATTTTAGATATATTTATTGAGTTTATCAAACATTTTTCAGTAACAAATGATTCTGTCATTGAAAATAGTTGTTTAGTTTAAATTATGATATATCATTTTTACAATTTTAGGCAAACTGATGCACGTTAAATCTTTTCTGTTACAGACTAAAAACAATGTTAATAAAGTTATTCTTTGCTGTAAGTTGATCTATATTTATTTATTTTCTTTGTTTTATTTAATGTTAATAAGGATACAATGTTACACAGAGGTGTACTTATAACAATTTTTATAAACAAATAATACCATTTGTATTCAAGGGGTGGGGGCGCGGGCATGGAAAATGTTCCTTCTTCTAAGGTGGGGGCGTAACAGAAAATAATGGAGAAGAACTGTGTTTTATTAATGTTAAGAACCTAAATTGTCCATGCAGTGCATGTGGAAAGTAATCACAAAACTTTAATCAAAAAAAAAAAATGTTTTTACATTTTGTTGTATTAAAGCCTTATTCCAAAATGGAATCAATTATTTTTTGTCTTCAGAATTGCATACACAATAATATAGTAATAACAATGTGTAGTTGTGTTTTTTTAAACACATTTTAGCAAAAGTTGTTAAAAAATAAAAAAAAATCACACGTACATAAGTATTGACGGCCTCTGCTAAATACTTTGTTGATGCACCTTTGGCAGCAATTACAGCCTCAGGTCTTTTTGAATACGATGCCACAAGTTTGGCACACCTATCTTTGAGCAATTTCGGCCATTCCTCTTTGCAGCACCTCTCAGCTGCAAGATGAACTCGCTTAGGGGCGAGACAAAAAAGTTATTATCCTATTATATACCATTATATATAATAATGTTTAATATAATAATACCATATTGTTCAGACTATAATTGACCCACTTCCTGGGAAACTGATCAAGGAGCTCTTTGTATTATTAGGTCCATCAGTGCTAAATATTATAAACTTATCACTTTCCTCGGGCACTGTTCCCCTAGCATTCAAAAAAGCGGTTATTCATCCTCTTCTTAAAAGACCTAACCTCGATCCTGACCTCATGGTAAACTACCGACCGGTGTCTCACCTTCCCTTTATTTCAAAAATCCTCGAAAAAATTGTTGCGGAGCAGTTAAATGAACACTTAGTGTCTAACAATCTGTGTGAAACCTTTCAATCCGGTTTCAGGGCAAATCACTCCACGGAGACAGCCCTCGCAAAAATGACTAATGATCTATTGCTAACGATGGATTCTGATGCG
Source organism: Nerophis ophidion (assembly GCF_033978795.1). Classification (NCBI taxonomy): domain Eukaryota; kingdom Metazoa; phylum Chordata; class Actinopteri; order Syngnathiformes; family Syngnathidae; genus Nerophis; species Nerophis ophidion. The sequence goes on along the minus strand of NC_084621.1, from coordinate 38,339,603 downwards.
TCATCTATGTTGCTGCTCCTCGATCTTAGCGCTGCTTTCGATACCGTCGATCATAATATTTTATTAGAACGTATCAAAACACGAATTGGTATGTCAGACTTAGCCCTGTCTTGGTTTAACTCTTATCTTACTGATAGGATGCAGTGCGTCTCCCATAACAATGTGACCTCGGACTACGTTAAGGTAACGTGTGGAGTTCCCCAGGGTTCGGTCCTTGGCTCTGCACTCTTCAGCATCTACATGCTGCCGCAAGGTGACATCATACGCAAATACGGTATTAGCTTTCACTGTTATGCTGATGACACCCAACTCTACATGCCCCTAAAGCTGACCAACACGCCGGATTGTAGTCAGCTGGAGGCGTGTCTTAATGAAATTAAACAATGGATGTCCGCTAACTTTTTGCAACTCAACGCCAAAAAAACGGAAATGCTGATTATCGGTCCTGCTAGACACCGACCTCTATTTAATGATACAACTCTAACATTTGACAATCAAACAATTAAACAAGGCGACACGGTAAAGAATCTGGGTGTTATCTTCGACCCAACTCTCTCCTTTGAGTCACACATTAAAAGCGTTACTAAAACGGCCTTCTTTCATCTCCGTAATATCGCTAAAATTCGCTCCATTCTGTCCACTAAAGACGCTGAGATCATTATCCATGCGTTTGTTACGTCTCGTCTCGATTACTGTAACGTATTATTTTCGGGTCTCCCCATGTCTAGCATTAAAAGATTACAGTTGGTACAAAATGCGGCTGCTAGACTTTTGACAAGAACAAGAAAGTTTGATCACATTACGCCTGTACTGGCTCACCTGCACTGGCTTCCTGTGCACTTAAGATGTGACTTTAAGGTTTTACTACTTACGTATAAAATACTACACGGCCTAGCTCCATCCTATCTTGCAGATTGTATTGTACCATATGTCCCGGCAAGAAAACTGCGTTCAAAGGACTCCGGCTTATTAGTGATTCCCAAAGCCCCAAAAAAGTCTGTGGGCTATAGAGCGTTTTCATTTCGGGCTCCAGTACTCTGGAATGCCCTCCCGGTAACAGTTCGAGATGCCACCTCAGTAGAAGCATTTAAGTCTCACCTTAAAACTCATTTGTATACTCTAGCCTTTAAATAGACTCCCTTTTTAGACCAGTTGATCTGCCGTTTCTTTTCTTTTTCTCCTATGTCCCACTCTCCCTTGTGGAGGGGGTCCGGTCCGATCCGGTGGCCATGTACTGCTTGCCTGTGTATCGGCTGGGGACATCTCTGCGCTGCTGATCCGCCTCCGCTTGGGATGTTTTCCTGCTGGCTCCGCTGTGAACGGGACTCTCGCTGCTCTGTTGGATCCGCTTTGGACTGGACTCTTGCGACTGTGTTGGATCCATTATGGATTGAACTTTCACAGTATCATGTTAGACCCGCTCGACATCCATTGCTTTCCTCCTCTCCAAGGTTCTCATAGGCATCATTGACACCGACGTCCCACTGGGTGTGAGTTTTCCTTGCCCTTATGTGGGCCTACCGAGGATGTCTTAGTGGTTTGTGCAGCCCTTTGAGACACTAGTGATTTAGGGCTATACAAGTAAACATTGATTGATTGATTGAAAAATCGACAGTGCGCCTTATAACCCGGTGCGCCTAATGTGCGGAATAATTCTGGTTGTGCTTACTGACTTCGAAGCAATATTATTTAGTACATGGTGTAATTATAAGTGTGACCAGTAGATGGCAGTCACGCATAAAATATACGTGTAGACTGCAATATGACTCAAGTAAACAACACCAAAACTTTAAATGTTCTGTTGAAAATAAAGAACGACACACACAGCGCTCAAAAATATGTAAAAATATTTTAGTATGACTTTGAAGCCGAAACACTTGATGGATTGTCTGCCCATTACGGCTACCGTAGGCAGAGATACTAGTACTATTATGGTGTGTGTATAAGGACCGTAGAATGGTACCCATTAGCAAACATATTATCTGCCGTTTTGTTTCACAATATTATGCAAAACCAACTATTCTTACCTTCTGCTACCTGCTGATGTGTTGTTGAGATCTGCATTTGTCCTGAAAATTTGTGTACTTCCGCCACTGTAGTCCAGGATGATAACGTAGTCTATAAGCTTCTTCTTTTTCACTATCTTCTTGTTATTGGGCATTCACCCTCTGCTGTTATAATTTCTACTATAACGTAGTGAAAAGTTCTAACTTATATATCGCTATGGAAGCACTAAAAACTACTGGTGTAGTGGATTTACATAATTCACCCACAGAACCTTTGTTATTGGAGAGTTCCAGTCAGACAGTTTTTCATGTGACACATTTCCGGCGTTGTTGTTGCATTAGTGAGCCACGGATGAGATGCTGCTCCGTTGTTGATTTAAGTTAAGTCTGATTTTCCTTAAAACAGTTAGCTCCATCTTTTGACACTCCTCCCACTCGCGTCCTTGCACGCTACACCGCTACAACAAAAATGACGGGGAGAAGACACTGCAGAAAGTGAGCCACGTAAATAAACCGCCCACAAAATGGTGCATCCTTAAGCGACTTGAATATGATCTGTAACACATCATCTATGCAACATTTTGACCAAGGAACCACCATTACATGTTATGTAGACCACGAGGAAATGTTTTAAATTGAGAAAATAATCGTAATAAAACCCTTTTAATGCACCTTATAATCCGGTGCGCCTTTTGTATGAAAAAAGACCTGAATAAACCCACTCATCGGCAGTAAGCCTTATAGTCCGGTGCGCCCTATGGTCCAGAAAATACGGTAATATAATATTATATTATAAAATTATTTTTAAGTTAATATTTTATATATATAAAGTTAATATAAATAATATTGGGCAGCCAAAAGAAACAATCACAATCAGACAAATATATGTTTTAGACTATAGATCAATATAAATGCTTTTACACACACAGGCTTTTGATAGTTTTTCAAAGATGGACAAGGTTGCGTGATAGGCCACAGAAAGATGGACTCAGCCCGGTGATAGGTTTAAGAAAGATGGACTTGCAGAGACAATTGGGAGTCATGAAGCTCTCCTGTTTAGCGAGCGGTCTTATTTGTGTGGCTGCATTATGAGGGAGGAAAGAGTATGAAGGAAGGCCAGGTAGTTTAATTTATTTATCCGCAATGCATCCACGGTTTGATTTTACATTTTTAGGACTTATGCAGATCCCAAATACAACACAGCAGGTACCGATAAGTAAGAAAAGTTGGGTTTGCAAAGTAGGGCTCTAAAATGCTCGGGTCTCAACTGGGGTGAGGGGTCAAACAATTTCTGACTGGGCTTTAGTCCCCTCTGTTTAGTGCTGTCCCTGTTCATTACAGTACAGTTTTATTATCATCATCTCATTTATACTCCAAAATCGTTCCAGATAGGACCAAACAAATGAGGAATAAAATCATACCTGTGAAGCGGAGTGCATTGCAGGGTGTGGCGAGGTTTGGTGGGCGTGCCCGGAATGGAGGTGGGCATTATGGGAGTTGTGATGGGCATTGTGTGCCTGCGGGTGATGGTGGCCGCCCTGGCCGTGCCCCTGGCTGTGGTGATGATGGCCGTGGTGCTGGTATGCGTGGGGAGGTGCTTGCATGTGCTGGTGCGGATGCGAGTGCGAGTGCGAGTGCATGTGATGGTGGCTGCCTTGCTCTTGCCGCGACGACATCATCTCCATCATGTGGCCCATGGAGTTCATGTTTCCATTGGTGATGGCGCCCGGGTGGTGTGAAAGTGCAGCTTTCAGCCTCTGAGTAGAAAAAAACGACTAAAAAGGTTATTGTTTAACATCAATGATCTAAGGGTGGATATCATTAGAAGATTGTGTGGAATTAAGGCTTAATGTTATGAATTGTGAACTTAGTCTTAACTAGTTTGTGGCCTGAAGAAGAAGAACTTGACCTCAGACCAATAAAAAACATGTGCAAACAGGAGTTATGTCCTTTCAAGTGAAGTGAAGTGAATTATATTTATATAGCGCTTTTTTCTAGTGACTCAAAGCGCTTTTACATATTGAAACCCGATATCTAAGTTAAATTTAAACCAGTGTGGGTGGCACTGGGAGCAGGTAGATAAAGTGTCTTGCCCAAGGACACGACGGTAGTGACTAGGATGGCGGAAGCGGGGATCAAACCTGGAACCCTTAAGTTGCTAGAATGGCCACTCTACCAACCGAGCTATACCGCCTAAAAGAAAAATTCTAGATAAACATTGATGGAAAGTGAATATAATTAGCCAAGTTGGCTAATTATCCAAACTAGCATACCAGCTAAGTCAGCATTACTTCAACTGTTTACATTTGCTGGACTCTCACAAGTCAGTGTTCATGTTGACATTAACAAGAACTACTTCATTGTGTGTTTTGTACCGTATTACCTCAAAAAGAAGATGACCATGAATCAAAAACAACCCATTTTGATCAAGACTCTTTTTTTGAAAAAATATTTTTTTTAGACAACTTGTTTTTGAATCATGTTTTCAGTATCAGTGAAAATAGCAATAAAAAAGAGTATCATATTTCTTACCAACTCCATAACTGAGATAGACTCCAGCACCCCCGTGACCCTGAATGGGACAAGCGGTATAAAAATGGATGGATGGATGGACTTGGCTTCATTGATCGTCATCATCGTAAAATGCACCATCTTAACAAATTCTGTTGTTTGCCAACTTGAAAGTAACCTTTGCGTTGCGTTCGTAACACTTTGATCACCGTGTGCATTAGTGGCTGCATCTCTCCACGTCACCAGTGGGTGTGAGGGACAGAACGAGCAAATACAGTCACCTTAAATTGCGTGATGAATCTGCGTATAAAGTTAAGTACCACTGATAGTCGCACACACCCTAGGTGTGGCGAAATTACCCTCTGCATTTGACCCATCCCCTTGTTCCACCTCCTGGGAGGTGAGGGGAGCAGTGAGCAGCAGCAGTTCGGGAATCATTTTGGTGATTTAACCCCCAATTCCAACCCTTGATGCTGAATGCCAAGGAGGGAGGACAACAGGACACTGTGCTTGTAAACTGAAATTGGCGGTCGTACTTGACGGCCGCAACCACTTTGTGGCGTCACAAAAGTTATGGAGTACAAAACTAGATGTTGAGTAATCGCTGGACATACATCGCGGAGAATAACTGACAGTCTGCTTTGCCATTCCAAATGCATTTGCTATTTTTGGTAGACTTTCCTGGTCCACGGGAGCCTGCATTTTCGTTGTCTCTCCTTTGACAAATGGACAAAGTTTTTCACTAAGTAGAATCACAGCTGACTTGGACATTCGAAAGTTCTCTTGCTGTTCCTCTTACACAACACACTCGTTGACAAACATATCCACCAGTTTGCCGTTCTTACAGCGCTTATCCAAAACTGTCACTCAACATTGCTATGTTTCCGTCTGAAATGTGTTGTATCCGAAATAGCTGCAATCGCCTGTTTCCTTCTCTTAAGGTATTCATTCATGTGTGATTTCCACAAGCGTCTGTACATGTACAAGAAGGAGAAACACGAGCATGTCTGGATGACTCGCCTCCATCTTTCTAGTGGTTGTCGGTGAGTTACCAAAAGGGTTGTTATGAAGCTGGCTGTAACACGTTCTTTCTGACGTGACTTCCTGTGCAGGGCGCGGTATTCCTGGCATCACTTCCTCTCCGAACTCAGTTTGTAAATGATCAGAAATACACGGCGCACTTACCCGTGTAAAAAATTATCCGAGGAGTGTTACCTTAAACGCTGGTTTAGTGTGGCTGACACGATGCTTTGGGGTTATCCGGCTTAATGTAGACATAGCCTTAAAGGGTTGCCTTGAAGAACACCTCAGCTATGTAAATCACAAATTTGGACCACAGTTTTGTCCGTTTGCTAGCACGGTTAAAATGTCAATGCAAGTGTCTGCCAATGTGTTTACAGAGATCCAAGTTCCTCTATACAACAAGAGGACTCTAGTGTTTTGTCGGAATTTGCTAAGACCTAAATGGTCCAGAGTGTGTGAATATGAGTGTGAATGTTGTCCGTCTATCTGTGTTGGCCCTGCAATGGGGTGGTGACCATACTTGCCAACCCTCCTGATTTTCCCGGGAGACTCACGAATTTTAGTGCCCCTCCCGAAAATCTCCTGGGGCAACCATTCTCCCAACTTTCTCCCAATTTCCACCCGAACAACAATATTGGGAGCGTGCCTTTAGCGTCCTCTACAACCTTTTGTCAGGTATGCTTTTCCTCCGTACAAACATCGTGCCGGCCCAGTCTGATAATATATGCGACTTTTAAACACACATAAGTGAATGCAACGCAAACTTGATCAACATCCATACAAGTCACACTGAGAGTGGCCGTATAAACAACTTTAACACTGTTACTGTTGTGTTTTAGTGTTTTCCTGCCTTCTCCTTTGTCTGCACCTGTGTATTTCGTGATTCGTACTCGCCGGGGGGTGGACCTTGGGGCACACCTGCTTGCAAATAGCACACCAGTATTTAGGATCGTCACTGTCAGCTTGACCTTGCCGGTTATTGTATCCAGAACTCCTCTCGTGCATGCACCTGCTTCACCAGACTTGGTAAGTTTTCGCTACTTTGTCCTGATTTCCCTAACCTTTTGAGTGTTTATTTCCTAGTCCCCCTGAGGTAAAAGGATTTCTTTTGTTGGACTCTCGCCCTGCTCAGTGTGCCCTGGCCCTTTCTCCTGTCGACCTCTGAGGAACCCATTTTCTCCAGATTGGTTATCCCTTTTTGTCTAATTAAATTTTTTCACCCACACTTGACCTAGATCTTAACAGTTACAAATATGCACCACACTGTGAACCCACACCAAACAAGAATGAAAAACACATTTCGGGAGAACATCCGCACCGTAACACAACATAAACACAACAGAACAAATACCCAAAATCCCTTGCAGCACTAACTCTTCCAGGACCATAAAATATACACCCCCCGCAACTACCAAACCCCGCCCCTCCCAACACCACCCACCACAACCCCTCCCTCATCTCCCAAATTTGGAGGTCTCAAGGTCGGCAAGTATGGTGGCCACTTGTCCAGGGTGTACGCCACCTTCTGACCGAATGCAGCTGATGCGACCCCGAGAGGGACAAACGGTAGAAAATGGATGGATGGAATGTAATGTTTGTCTCCCATGTTTTGAACTGAACCTGCCAGTTTGAACAGTCCCACCCTACATTCTCCACAGAGGAATCATTCCAGAATTGTATAAGTCCCTTGAGCAGGTTGATTACCAACAGCTTTAATGGCTACATGCTCTGACTAGATAAGAAGACGAAGCGCTCCATAAATCAAAAAAATCAGAGAAACAAATCAAAGCACTTAGTCTGTCCTCTGTCTCCCCTTCAGTCCTGTCATTCTCGCTCGTCACGTTCCTTCATTGCCCGGTCCACGTCTTTTCTCTTCATATTCCTAATAAGCTCCCTCTTTTCTCACGTGTGTCTCCATGTCTGCTTACAAGATGAGTTCTCTGGCAAGGTGTGCGCCGCAGACTGTAGACCCAGCAGCAGGTTTGTTTCTTTAGGCGTGTGGTCTACTTAGCCCTGACAGAGGTGGCGGTTCTTCTGCCACAGACCAGACAGAAACACTCACAAGGTGTTCTTATGTTGTTTGTGTTTACCTACATGAGTTTTCCTCAAGAGGCTGTTTTCCTTTAGGCATGGCATTCGGACAAGATAATACACGCACACAAGTGGACAGTGTGCAAGAAGGGTTCAAATGTCGCAGACGTACCAACTTTCATGGATTGTGCCCTTAAGCATGAATAAGAGTAATAACTGTTTTGTCTAACGCAGCGCATGAATGCATAAATGCATTTCAATTCTGTTTGATTTACAACTTTTTGTAAAAAAACAACAACTCAAGGCTACTGCTGTGAATCCCCCACTTTCATTCCTTCTCTGAACTCCCTTCCCCCTTTCTCCCAGCTGCTGTCAGTAAGTCCATAGAGGGTCCGGGGCTCCATATCTTTTAACAACCTCTGCATTCATGATTCCCACAGGGAACGCCATCCAGCTGGTCTGGATCACACTACTTTAGACGCGACCGGAGCGCATCAGCTCGCCCTGTCCTCTCTTTCACACACACGCACGCACGCACGCACGCACGCGCGCGCGCACACACACACGCACGCACGCACACACACACACACACACACACACACACACACACACGCACACACACACACACACACACACACACACACACACACACACACACACACACACACACACACACACGCACACACACGCTTTTGTATTTGTTACCTTCTTGAGACCTCCGAATAACGCCTACCTCTTTAGGACCACCCTTTCTGGATATATAAATATTTGCATTTTCAACATTAATAATATATACATACTTTGCAAATACAGAAAAGCTTGTTGTGAAAAATGAGTTGGAATTTCACAAGAAAAAGGTCACAGGTTCACAAGAATAACTTAGTATTTTGGCAGTGTTATAATAAAAGTCGGAATTTTACTCAACGCAAGTCAAAATATTACAAGAAAAACTGAAAATTCGTGCAATATTATGATAAAAGTTAAAATTCTACTCAATAACAGTCACAATTTTATAAGAAAACTTTAACATTTTGGCAATATCATATTAATAATGTGAATTTTTACCTGTCAAAATTTTGACAAATGTCATAATTTTACTCCTAAAATGTCACTACTTTACAAGAACAACCCCAAAAATTGGCAATATTGCGATGAAAGTCTGAATTTTAAATGACAAATGTCGCCATTTTCCATGAAAAAGTAATACTTTACATAAAAAGGAATAATTTCATGAGAAAATATTGCAATATCACAAAAATAGAAAGAATGTAAGAAATTGTTCCCAATTTGTATAAGAAAAAAGTCGACAAATACTGCTTTTAGTTATTTTTTTGTTGTTGAATTTTTTTGTTTGTAATCGGTGTTTAATCTTCATTATTTACTTCAAGTTATTACAACTAGGGCTGGGCGACAATAATCGATATACTCGATATATCGCAGGTGCGTCTCTGTGCGATATAGAAAATGACTATATCGTGATATTCGAGTATACTTTCTCACGCAGTTATTTTTAGCTGCGGGCATTACACTACAGGCTCTTCCCACGCTGTTGGCTCTCCTTCTCACAGACAAGCACACCTTCTTACATACGTCACATACTGTCACGTCATACGTCACATACGTATACGCCCTTGCGGAGCAGAGAGGTAGCGGCATGGGTAACGTTAGCTGTGGTGCAAGTGGTAATACGAGAGAAAGAAGGTGCAAATATGGTAACAAATGAAGGAAGAATTAATTCCCAAGAAAAACAGCAGGGGGTCCATCGTCTGGCGGTGGTTGGTTTCAAGCGGGAAGATGTCGAACAGACAACCGTAATTTGTCAAGTGTGTTGTTAAAGCGTTGTTACCAAAAGTAGCTTTACTGCTAATATGTAGCATCATTTGAAAAGTCACCTGCTAGAGAATGAAGAGTTTTTACTTCGCATGTCGACATCTCTGTTCGGTGCCATACGCCCACAAAATCATGCACAAATGTGCACTTTATTTGTTTTAAACTACTGTAGTTGTGTTCTGTACAAAAAGTGCACTTTAATTTAGTGACATTATGCACAAAAGTGCACTCATAGCTTGTTTTAAAATGTCTCTGACAATCTTGCACTCTCTGTTTGGGAAATGACATGAATGTTTTTGTCACTGCTTAATAAGTGTTTAATAATACAGTTTTGGTCAATTGACTAATATGTGGTTTCCCTCTCTGCATGAAAGGTTAAAATGAGCATACATTAATGCAGTATGAACAACAATGTTTAAATGTAGACCTATAGAATCCTCATACTGGTGTGATTATATGCATCAAGTGTTCATTCAAGGCTTAAGGCAAAATATCGAGATATATATCGTGCATCGCGATATGGCCTAAAAATATCGAGGTATTAAAAAAAGGTCATATCGTCCAGCTCTAATTACAACATGTCTCTATATAAATATATATACATATTTTTTATTAATTTTGGCTAAAGGGGGCACATTTCAGTAATTTGCGTAAACAAATATTCAGTCTAAGGCTGGACTCCCAGACAGGGGGTCCAAACCAGAGGTGGGTAGTAACGCGCTACA